>NW_022680877.1:0-64031 GCF_009764315.1 Trachypithecus francoisi
CAATTCTCACCTCCAGAAGATCCAGCCTGTGCTGCACGAGCCTTTCAGGAGGTCTGGATGTCTGTTCCACCGCTCCCGGCTTCTTTCCCTGCTTTTGCTTTTCCCTTCCCCCGCTCTTATCCTCCTGCCCCACGACCCGACCACTGCCCAGCTGAGCCCCTGCGGCTCCACGGCCGCAGAAGGTGCACTGGAGGCCCTGCCCGTTGCCCTCTCCGGGGGATGCCGAGAAATCAATGTGAATAAACGCTTTGTAAAAAGAACTTCCCTGGCTGGGCGCGGTGGCTCACGCCTGTAATCCCAGCACTTTGGGAGGCCGAGGCGGACGGATCACGAGGTCAGGACATCGAGACCATCCTGGCTAACACGGTGAAACCCCGTTTCTACTAAAAATACAAAAAATGAGCCAAGCTTGGTGGCGGGCGCCTGTAATGCCAGCCACTCGGGAGGTTGAGGCAGGAGAATGGCGTGAGCCCTGGAGGCAGAGCTTGCAGTGAGCCGAGATCGCGCCACTGCACTGCAGCCTGGGGGACACAGCGAGACTCAGTCTCAAAAAAAAAAAAAAAAAAGATCTTCCCCATGGAAAAATCTCATGATTTCTATTCTTGGGGTTCTTCAAGGGACTAAAAGCTAAAGGCGACTATGGCCTCGGGATGTCGAGGCTGCAGTGAGCCGTGTTTGTACCACTGCACTCCAGCCTGGGCGACCAAGCGAGACCCTGTCTCAAAAAACAACAAAACAAAACAAAACAAAAAACAAATCAAAACTTCCCCAAGGTAAAATATTTCATGATTTCCATTTTTCAGGGCTCTTCAAAGGACTAAAAGCTAAAGGCAACGATAGATTAATTCAACAAGTCCTAGTCGTGCGCCCTGGTGAGTGCCAGACCCTGCTCCCCGCGAGGGGCCCCATGAGCGACCCTCACCATGATCCCTGCCCCGGTGGAGCCCCCGTGCTGGACACAGGATCCGAAGATGACAGCGGAAGTTCCGCAGCGGCCTCAAAGGTGACTGGGCAGGGTGGGCACAGGCTCCCTCACTGGGTGAAGGCGGCACAAAGAACCATCCTGGGAGCCCACAGGGCGTTCAGCTTCTCTTGGGCCCCCAGGCGGCTCAGGTCCGAGTCGCGGGCCGGGGCTTTTCCAGGGGCTTTTGAAGCAGGGGAGGGGCAAGGTCGTCCTGGTTCCAGAATCTCCCAACCTGCGGGTCTCCGACGAGACCAACACGATTCACTGCTCTGATCTCTCCAGTTTTCCAAGGCCTTGCACAGTTGTACTCTCTGACGGGCTCTGAGGATGGGAGGGTTGGGGAGTGTTTGGTGAGTGCACCCTTTCTATAGCGCCCAGAAGAAGGTAAACTACGTGTCTCTGTGGCACAATCGGTTAGCGCATTCTGCTGTTAGTCTAAAGGTTGGTGGTTAGAGCCCACTGAGGGAAGCCTGCTCCAGGTTGTTTTTTTTCTTTTTCTTTTTTTTTTCTTTTGAGACGGAGTCTCGCTCTGCCGCCCAGGCTGG
This sequence comes from Trachypithecus francoisi, assembly GCF_009764315.1. Classification (NCBI taxonomy): domain Eukaryota; kingdom Metazoa; phylum Chordata; class Mammalia; order Primates; family Cercopithecidae; genus Trachypithecus; species Trachypithecus francoisi. The sequence continues at coordinate 1,510 of NW_022680877.1, forward strand.
AGTGCTGTGGCCGGATCTCAGCTCACTGCAAGCTCCGCCTCCCGGGTTCACGCCATTCTCCTGCCTCCGCCTCCCGAGTAGCTGGGACTATAGGCGCCCGCCACCACGCCCGGCTAATTTTTTTGTATTTTTTAGTAGAGACGGGGTTTCACCGTGTTAGCCAGGATGGTCTCGATCTCCTGACCTCGTGATCCGCCCGTCTCGGCCTCCCAAAGTGCTGGGATTACAGGCTTGAGCCATCGAGCCCGGCCTCCTGCTCCAGCTTTTAAAGCGTTCATGCATTATCGATCCCTAGATAAACCGGGGAGATTATACCTTCCCAGAGTCCTAAGCCACTAGGGTCGTTTCTCTGCGGCACAATCAGTTGTCGCATCCGAAGGGCCTAGATAATTTTTGTATTTTTTGTAGAGAAAGGGTTTCCTTATGTTGCCCAGTCTGGTCCCCAACTCGTGGGCTCAGGCACATCCAAGGTCTTCCCAAAGTGCTAGGATTATGTCGGGCCTTATATAATGCTTCTAATTTCAGCACGTTAGCAAACTTATCTTCTGTGGGAAAGGTACCAAATCATATTCTAATTTATTTCTCAACTCTAATAATGTCCCTTTCTTAATTTCTTTGCTGACACAATGCATTTTCTCCCCTCTCCTACTTTTTGTTTTGAGACTAGGTGCCACTCTGTCACCCAGGATGGAGTGCAGTGTTGTCATCTCAGCTCACTGCAAACTCACTGCACCTGCCACCCTGGCTTTAGTGAGCCTCCAGAATAGCTGGAACTACAGGTGTGCACCATCAAATCTAACTTTTTTTTTTTTTTTTTTAGAGATAGGATCTTGCTGTGTTGCCCAGATTGGCTCCAGGAGCTCTAACTTCTTGGCTCAAGAGATTCACCTGCCTTGGCCTCCCAAAGTGCTGGGATTTCAGGTGTTAACCACTGCACCCGGTCTAACAAACTTTCTATACATGTGCCCATGATATTCTTTTCTTTGCTTTTTATTTTATTTTATTTTATTTTTTGAGACACAGTCTTGCTCTGTCACCCAGGCTGGAGTTCAGTGGCGTGATCTCAGCTTACAAGACTGCACCACCATGCCTGGCTAATTTTTGTATTTTTAGTAGAGACAAGGTTTCATCATGTTGGCCAGGCTCATCTCAAACTCCTGACCAGCCTCCCAACATGCTGGTATTACAGTCATGAGCCCCCATGCCCGACCATTTGCCAGTGATATTCTAGTAAGTGGACAAATGCCTTCCTGGCTTAAGTAAGGGGGAGGTACAACAGGAGGACATGGTGGACATTACACAGAGATATTCAGTTTCATAGGATGGACAGCTAAACTTTTAAGACATTTTATTTTATTTTTTGAGATAGGGTCTTGCTCTGTTGCCCAGGTTGCAGTGCAGTAGCACGATCATAGTTCGCTGTAGCCTCAGTCTCCTGGGCTCAAGTGATCCTCCTGTCTCAGTCTCCCAAAGTGCTGGGATTACCAGCCTGAACCACTGCACCTGGCTATTTTAAAGTCCTCCAACATCTGTAATTGTTTCTTTTTTATTTTATTATAATTATATAACAAATATATACAGTTATATATTATGTATAATAAAATATAGTATATATTTTTTATATATATTTATTAAAATATATATATGTATTTTTTAGAGATGAGGTCTCACTATGTTGCCCAGGCTGGTCTCGAACTCCTGAGCTCAAGTGATACTCCCATCTTGGCCTCCCAGAGTGCTGGGATTACATGTGTGAGTCACCATGCCTGGCCCTGTTTCTTTTTTGTTTATTTATTTATTTTATTTTATTTTATTATTTATTTGTATTATTATACTTTAAATTCTATGGTACATGTGCACAACGTGCAGGTTTGTTACATATGTATACATGTGCCATGTTAGTGTGCTGCACCCATTAACTCATCATTTACATTAGGTATATCTCCTAATGCTATCCCTCCCTGCCCCTGCTCCCCACAATAGGACCTGGTGTGTGATGATTCCCCTTCCTGTGTCCAAGTGATCTCATTGTTCAATTCCCACCTATGAGTGAGAACATGCGGTTTAGTTTTCTGTTCTTGGGATAGTTTGCTGAGAATGATGGTTTCTAGCTGCATCCATGTCTCTACAAAGGACACAAACTCATCCTTTTTTATGGCTGCATAGTATTCCATGTTGTATATATGCCACATTTTCTTAATCCAGTCTGTCACTGATGGACATTTGGGTTGATTCCAAGTCTTTGCTATTGTGAATAGTGGCCTGGCCTTGTTTCTTTTACAAATTTAATTCATTTATTTAGAGACATGGTCTTACTCTGTCACTCAGGCTGGAGTGCAGGGGTGTAATCATGGTTCACTGCAGCCTCAACCTTCCCGGGCTCACGTGATCCTCCCACCTAAGCCTCCTGAGTAGCCGGGAGTACTAGCATACACCTCCATGCCTGGCTAAATTTTGTACTTTTTGTACCGACAGAGTTTCATCATGTTGCCTAGGCTGCTCTCCAACTCGTGAGCTCAAGTGATCCACCCGCCTCTGCCTCCCAAAGTGTTGATATTACAGGCATGAGCCACTGTGCCCAGCCTGTAATTGTTTCCTGTGGTGACCAAGTCACATTCGTCCAGAGAAGACAGGTCACAGTGACCTCTTTGATAGCTTTCTGCCAAGTTGCTTATCCAAAGGGAGCAAAATCACAATGGTCTCAGTCATTTTTTTCTCCTCCCCTTTCCTCTTTTCTTTATAAATCTTGATGTTACTTTTATTTGATTAAAACAATCTAATGCCAGTTTCCCTTCTATAGTAATGGAGAATGAGCATGCAGATAAGTGTCTCTATGTTATTCCTCGACTGATTTCTTTCAGAGGCTATGTCCATAAAAATTAGTCCATCTGAGACCCATCATTGGAGCCAACAGAATCCTGCACCTAACAGGCCCCTGGTGCAGACCTGGATCCTTAGAGATATTGGCTCTTGTTCCCTCGGTTCTTGCTTTCATGAGCAGAAGTTGAGCTCTTTTGCTTTTATGTGCTAAGTATGGTCATTGGGCAAGTCCCCTCTATCTCCCTCTCTCCCTTTCTTGCATCATTGTTTTCTGCCATCAGTGGCATCAGTGTGGGTTTCTGGTTTTGATGTTATGAAGTGAATTTCTGAGGACAATCTCTGTTGGGTGTTGTTGACAAGGATCCAGTCCCTGTTTGGTGATACATGACAGCGGATCGAGTCTGTGAGTCTCTTTCGATGGTCTGTTCATTGTCCTGAGGATAATGGTATTTCCTGATATTTGAGACTGCAGCAATGAGAAGTTGCTCGTATCTTGTCTTTCCAATGTTTGGTAACAATTTTTTGGGTCCAATAGCTGTCAATACCTGCAAGAGTGGCATCTCTATTATAAAGATGATCTTACTACTCAATGCCCCCCTCCCACCTAACTTCATTCCATAGGAGCTCTTGGCTTTAACGAATTACTATACCTAAAAGAAATCTTACTACAGAAAGAAAGCTAAGTCTGTGGCACGTAAGGAGCACTTTTCTTTGATTCGTATACTCAGGTTTCTACTAGCTAAACAACTCTAACCAGCTGAAATACATGTCCTTTAAGGATTAAATTTAAATCACACTACAGAAAGGAGAAAAGAGATTTATATGATCACAAATAAGCAATGGAGTCAGCAATATAAGCACTTCTCACAACCACACAAATCAAAATTTTTTTTTGCTTAAGACAGAGGCGCACTCTGTCACCAAGGCTGGAGTGCAGTGACATGATCTTGGCTCACTGCAGCCTTGGCCTCCCGGATTCAAGCGATTCTTGTGTATCAGCCTCCTGAGTAGCTGGGATTACAGGCATGTGACACCATGCCTGGCTAATTTTTGTATTTTTAGTAGAGATGTCAGCCAGTCTGGCCTTGAACTCCTGAACTCAAGTGATCTGCCCACCTTGGCCTCCCAAAGTGCTAGGATTGTAGGCGTAAGCCGCTGCACCTGGCCACAAATCAAATGTAAAAATCTCCAGAACATCAAGGAAGTTCAGCTCTTAATGAAAATGGATGAAAAGAAATGATTTACTCTTACATGCTCCGGAAAGAGAACGTCCTGCAAGACTCAAAAGGGTATCACAGAATCACTCAGATTTTCAGCAGTGAGGGTTTTCCAAGGATGTAACAATGTTCATTTTTTCAGTTTGTTTCCCTCACTGATAAGCATCATTAGTAGATACCATTGCATCTGTTTTCACCCTAAATGATGTTACTTAATGCAATTACTTGCTTTCGAATGCCCCCTAGATTGATGGAAATACATTTTCTGATTTATAAATATATTCTTATGAAACCAATTGGTATACTCTTCCAGTGGAGTGAATAGATAAATTAAGTCTCTAAAACTTTAAAGAGATTACTGCCCCAATTATCTTAAGGATGGTAATAATTATGTATATAAAATTAAAATATGAAATTAAGCAGGGTGTGGTGACTCACACCTGTAATCTTAGCACTTTAGGCAGCTGAGGAGAGAAGAAGGATTGAAGCCAGGAGTTCGATACCAGCCTGGGCAACATGGTGAGACCCCTGTCCTCTACAAATTTTAAAAAATGAGCTAATTTAAAAAAACTAGCCAGCACAGTGGCTCATGTCTGTAGTCCCAGCTGCTTGGGAGTAGTTGTAAATTATTACAACTACTAGTAGTAATAATTTCATTTTCTTGATCACATATTACCATTATACTCACAGGACTAAACATACTAATTACTGCCCTTTATTCCCTACACATATTCATTACAACACAACTCAAAATAAAATAAAATAAAGAATAATTTCTTTTTATTTATTTATTTATTTTTGAGACGGAGTCTCGCTCTATCGCCCAGGCTGGAGTGCAGTGGCGCCATCTCGGTCCACTGCAAGCTCCGCCTCCTGGGTTTACGCCATTCTCCTGCCTCAGCCTCGCCAGTAGCTGGGACTACAGACGCCGGCCACCACCCCCGGCTAATTTTTTTGTATTTTTTACTAGAGACGGGGTTGCACCGTGTTAGCCAGGACAGTCTCGATCTCCTGACCCCACCTCGGCCTCCCAAAGTGCTGGGATTACAGGCGTGAGCCATCGCGCCTGGCCAAGAATAATTTCTTGACTTTTTTTTTTTTTTTTTTAAATTCCTGCAATGCCAGGCTGGTTGACTCATACCTGTAATACCAGAAAATCAGGAGGCTGAGGTGGGAGGATTGCTTTAGGCAAGGAGTTGGAGACCTGCCTGGGCAACAGGGCAGGATGCCATCTCTAAAAATTTAAAAGGCAGGCTGAGCTGGGAGGACTGCCTGAGCCCAGAGTGGCAGGTTGGTCAGCTGTGGTTGCACCAATGTACTCTCACCTGGATGACAGAGCAAGACACTCTCTATTACAATTTTTTTACTTATGCTTTCAATGTGATGTTTCATTAGGGAAAACTTTTCTTATTGAATTTGTAACATGAAAAAATAACAGATTTAGCTGTAGATTAAATTAATGGTCTTGGCTGGGCACGGTGGCTCACGCCTGTAATCCCAGCACTTTGGGAGGCCAAGGCGGGTGGATCATCTGAGGTCAGGAGTTCGAGACCAGCCCGGCCAACATGGTGAAACCCCGTCTCTACTAAAATACAAAAATTAGCCAGGCATGGTGTCTGGCGCCTGTAATCCCAGGTACTCGGGAGGCTGAGGCACGAGAATCACTTGATCCCTGGAGGTGGAGGTTGCAGTGAGCAGAGATCATGCCACTTCACTACTTTAGCATGGGTGGCACAGTAAGTGAGAGTGTGTCTCCAAAACAACAACAAAAAAAAAAAATAAAAGAAAGAAAATAACTTTTTCATATGAGGAAAACGAGTGCTTTCAAATTAGTATGCCCACAGCTAGGCATTAAAATGAGACAGCAACCACATCCTACTTCCTGCTTTCTAAAATTGTTTAAGTTAAAAAAAATTTTTTTTTATTGTATTGAGATGGAGTTTCACTCTGTTGTCCAGGCTGGAGTGCAGTGGAGGATCTTGGCCCACTGCAACCTCCTCCAGTCAGGTTCAAGCCATTCTTCTGCCACAGCCTCCCAAATCGCTGGGACTAAAGGCGCGAACCACCATGCCAGCCTTTTTTTGTGTGTGTGTGTATGTATTTTCAGTAGAGACAGGGTTTCATCATGTTGGCCAGGCTGGTCTCAACCTCCTAACCTCAGGTGATCCGCCCACCTTGGCCTCCCAAAGTGTTGGAATTATAGGCATGAACCACCACCACTGGCCACTTGCCCTCTTTTGAGCTATGTATTCATCCACTGAAACTGCTTGCTATTGCCACAGTTAGCTATAAAGTAACCTAATCATGTGCACTGGACACCATATCTCACTACCTGTAGCTGAACAATGCATAGCTAATCCCTAATCAATGTTATTTCTGTAAACCACTGGGAGTTCCTGACAAACAATTTTCTACCAGCCAACTCCCTGTCTCCCTTTTTGGTCTTTACAAACCTGCCTGTGACAAAGCCAAACAGAACCCATATCCAAGATTGCTTGGGTCTGAGCCATCCGGGCATCTACCCTCACATTGGCTCAAACAAACTCTTTAAATCATACTTTGTGCTTAAGCCCCTTCCTTCTAGGTCGACATTTTTGGCCCTGGGAGCAGGATTCAGAGCAACTCATCTCTGACCAACTGACTGTCCTCTCAAAGGCCTCCAGGGTGGCTAAATAGTAGTAAGAATTTTATTGGTGAGATCAGTTTGCAGTCCAGGAAGAGACAATCTCCAGTGCGTGTCTTTGAAGAGGTGGTTTCTCTTGAGAGAGAGAGAGAGAGGGCAGGTTGGTTTTTGTGCCTCACAGGGTGTGTATCACACAATGGAGTTATACATATTCAGCAGGTTTGGAGAAAGTCCATTTCTGAGGAGTACTGAGCTCATGTGCAATGGGTAAACATATATGTAACATGTACCCCATCTTCACATTGGGAAGGGATTTTAGCATTAAAATGAGGTGGAAATTGGCTCTTTATGTCAAAAGGTGAACTATTGGACACGAAGTCGGTCTGTGTGCAGTCCCTGTAACATGGCTGAAACTGGCTTGATATCTGCAGTTGCTTATCAGGAGAGAATGAAAGGCCACTCCTCTGTCCCATCGGAGGTCTAGTGATCTGGGTTGTAAATCCAGTTGAGAAGGGCTGGGAACATTTTGACAATTTGCCTGCTAGCTCCTATTGTTAAGGAGTTTAGCAAGAGTGTGGTTTTTCCTGTAGCCATAGGAATTCAGGAAGTTGTCATGGTAGCTGAGCCCTGAACCCTTGACCTGTAGCTAACGTTTGTTTCCTTAACCTTAGAGTCTGTCTTAGTCTCTAAAGGGGCATGTATTTTCATCTCTCAGATCACACCACATTCCTCCCGGACTGGGTGCCTGGCCAGCTCTGAAGCCCTTGAGTTCTGACTCAGAGAGAAACAGATGGGCAGTAGTAAAGGGTGAATCCTCCTGAAATCTGGACCTTCCCACTCTTCGGTTGAAGGCCTGGAGTTTGCTTGAGTTTCCTTTCCAGCTCTCCCTTTCTAGAACGGAGGTTTTCTGTCTTTACCCTGTGGGTAAGAGCTTTGAGTTTCAGGGGAAATAACTGCCGTTTCCACCTCTGTGTCAGGACAGAAGGTTGGGTCATAGTCAGGCAAAGAGCTCTCCAGAGAGCTTCTGCCTTTTCTGCCTCTGTTCCTCGGCAGGAAGATCTGGGTCAAGGTATTGGCAGGTAGGCACTGGTGGTTTCTTTTTATGTAGCATGTTGTTTTGAACATTCGGACTTAGCTTTTCATTTGTGACTAATTCCTGTTAGTTCTCAACTGGAAAATGCACGGAGGTGTGTTCTGCCCTGAAGAAAAGAAGTGATCTGCTCCCGCTGACCCATTCAGGTGCTCCAAGTGACCAGGGACGCTAAAGAGGTGTCGGGGTCATTACTCACCATGTGAAGGTGGCCTCATAGGGCACTCCCCATCAGAAGTACATCTTTATGAACCCCCTTTCCTGCTCTTCTGGGAGGGTATATGTGGGACGGGTACCCCAGAGCACATGCACTCTGTGGCCACCTGGTGGTTAGAAACAGTGGGAACCACTGAGACAGCGATACACAACTCTGGTATTATCTGTAGGAGTGACTTCATAAGAACCGCACTGTGACCCAAATCACATTGCAGGCCTTGGTCATCTGAAAAGCTCCTGAATTATGGGAAATCAAGCTTCAAAATTTAGCACACTGTGAAGAAACAAACGCCTTTAGAAACACCAGCTGGGTTTATGTATAACACTTACGAGGCATCCTCTTGTAAATGTCCAAGAAACTGGACCCACCTAACCAGTAAAGGTCATAAGCAGAATGAAGGAAATGGGGATTTTTTTTTTTTTTTTTTGAGGCGGAGTCTGACTCTGTCGCTCAGGCTGCAGCGCAGTGGCCGTTTCTCAGCTCACTGCAAGCTCCGCCTCCCAGGTTCACGCCATTCTCCTGCCTCAGCCTCCCGAGTAGCTGGGACTACAGGCACCCGCCACCTCGCCCGGCTAGTTTTTTGTATTTTTTAGTAGAGACGGGGTTTCACCGTGTTAGCCAGGATGGTCTTGATCTCCTGACCTCGTGATCCACCCGTCTCGGCCTCCCAAAGTGCTGGGATTACAGGCTTGAGCCACCGCGCCCAGCCAAGGAAATGGGGATCCTTTGAAATGCTTAAAATAATTTATTAGGCCGGGCGCGGTGGCTCAAGCCTGTAATCCCAGCACTTTGAGCCGAGACGGGGGATCACGGGTCAGGAGATCGAGACCATCCTGGAAAAGGGTGAAAACCCGTCTCTACTAAAAACACAAAAACTAGCCGGGTGAGGTAGCGGGCGCCTGTAGTCCCAGTACTCGGGAGGCTGAGGCAGAGATGGCGTAAACACGGAGGCGGAGCTTGCAGTGAGCTGAGATCCGGCCACTGCACTCCAGCCCGGGTGACAGAGCGAGACTCCGTCTCAAAAAAAAAAAAAAAAAAAAAAAAAAAAAAATAATAATAATAATTATTAGTGTGCACAATTGGAAAAATTTGGTTTTAGAACCAAATTAAATGGGAGACTTACTTCAATAATACCTAGAAACTTCTAAAAGAACTGAGAAAGTTGCCTCCAGTGAGGAAGTAAGCTGAAGGAGGTAAACTGACACGTTTTCTGAATTGATAAATATTGGGGAGACTTTGTCTCTTTTGCCTCCAACTGCGCCTTCTCCTCCTGCCCCTGCACCTTCGTAGTCCCTTACCCGAGTCCTCCAGTCCTGCCTTGCCTATTCTTACATCACCGTCACCTGAGGAAAGTCCCCAGGGCTCTGGCCCCTTCCCTGAAACTTCTGTTCTGACAGCCCCTTTCAAGGTAAAACCCACAGGAAGAGGGGAGCCTACAGTTCTGTATACCGCTTCACCAAAATGTGAATTAAGAATATTATAAAAGATTTCCCTAGGCCGGACGCGGTGGCTCATGCCTGTAATCCTGGCACTTTAGGAGGGCTAGGCAGGTGGATCATGAGGTCAGGAGTTTGAGACCAGCCTGGACAACGTGGTGAAACCCGGTCTATACTAAAAATACAAAAATTAGCCGGTCATGGTGGCACATGACTGCAATCCCAGCTACTCAGGAGGCTGAGGCAGGAGAATTGCTTGAACTCAGGAAGTGGAGGTTGCAGTGAGCCGAGATTGCAATCCAGCCTGGGTGGCAGAGCAAGACACTGTATCAAAAAAAAAAAAAAAAAAAAAAAAAAAAGACTTCCTTGATCGAAATTTAAATAAAATGTCCCTTTCTAATTCTAAAGCAGCCTCCAAGATCCGATAGGGTTGAGGAGAAAATTTGACTTATTGTCCAAACTTTTGAGCCCAGATAGTCTGATTTTTATCAATTAATTCACATGCTAGTGTAAGAAGGCAGGGCCACTAAATGGTTGAAAAGGGCAAATTGGAATAATCCTTTAGAGGATTTTTAAAAATAGACTGAAGCAGACAATGAAAGGGTCTGCATTTTGGCCAAATACCTCCATGTTGCTATTCCCCAGGTTGTTCTCAAAAATGTAGATTGGAGAATTCAGTAATGCACTTAAAAGGCCAAACAGATGTGTCATTGATATTTTAAATGGTTGAGATTTATTGATTGATTGACTGAGACAGGGTCTCACTCTGTCCCCCAGGCTGGAGTGCAATGGCTCCATCATAGCCCACCACATCCTCAACCTCTCAGCTCTAGCAATCCTCCCACCTCAGCCTCCCAAGTAGCTGGGAACACAGGTACATGCCACAACGCCCAGCTAATTCTTTGATTTTTTTTTTTGTAGAGAGGAGGTCTCGCTGTGTTTTCCAGGCTGGACCTGAATGAACTCCTGGGCTCAATCAATCCTCCCACCTCAGCCTAACATTTACACTGGCAGCAGAGATGCATTTGGAGTAGGTGATGATTTTGGAATGCTTTAGAAGCAACATAGGTATCTGATTTCATCAGGTCAAACCATCAGAAATGACCAATAAATCTCTGACCTCTTAGAAGCATCAGACAGATTCAATAAACAGGTTTTGCTTGTTGTGACCCTGAGTTGCATTGTGAGTGCAATCAAGAGAAATACAGGTGAAATTTAGCACAGGATGTACCAATGGGTCATTATGGTCAAAAGTGGTTGGTGGTTTTGATTGGCAAACCTGGAACCTTGTCAAATGTCCCACAGAATTTGGTGTTGTAGTCTATATATTAAAAGTAATCAGTTAAACACCTGAAATAAAATTTCCCCCAAATATGTTTGCCAAATTTGGATGACTTTGTTTCTGTCTTTGCAGAATATAAAGTGTTAACATGAGGTAAGTGCTAAGGTCTAGAGAAGGCAGTGGAAGAGATGATAAAACGACTCCAGCACCATGCCTGAGTGTCCAGTGTGGTCCGCTGGGGCAGCACATTTTTGTACACTGCTGTATTTGAAAACCGCTACAAGATTCATGAAACTGGACAACCGTCTTTATAACACTCCTAGTGATAAAACAAGCAAGGATGGCTGGTTTGCAGTCATCTGAGCAGCCCCTCTAGTTTCACAGATACGGTTTCTCTCTGATACTGAACGACTTCTAACTTCAAGCAGAAAGCTACATCACAAGGATAACTGTATGTGAAAAGAACCGGTTTTCTCTGTAATCCTAAACTTTCTAGTTGGCGCATTAAAAGCCATTATTTGAAGAAGAGAGCATAGGCTCCAGCTGGCGGCCAAAGGTGTCCTTGGCATCACAGTTTAAGAACTTACTTCTTCGGGAGAGACCGGGGCGGGGAAGGGAAAGAAAGGAAGTAAAGGCAGGTGTCACTTCCTCCGCAGGCTCCCGCAGCAGGTTGGTCGGCTGAGTGGCGGAGGGTGGGGCGGAAGAGTAGACGGGGACCGGGAAAGGAGCTGTCGGTGACATCACGGATAGGGCGATTCCTATGTAGATGAGCAGCGCAGGGGCTGCTGCTTCGCCACAAAAGATTCCTCGTGCTGTGGGAGCAAGTCCAGGACCGCCGGTTGGACGTGATCGTCCTGGGTGTGTGTCAGGGACAGGAGGACTCGGGGTGGCGTGGTAGGGGCAGTGCGGGGGGCGGGGGCAGGACATGCGCGTGGTAAGTGACCGTGCGTGTAAAGGGTGAAGCATGTGAGGCTGTGGCGGGGCGGAAGTACCACAACTCATACTTACCTGGCAGGGGAGATACCATGATCACGAAGGTGGTTTTCCCAGGGCGAGGCTTATCCATTGCACTCCGGATGTGCTGACCCCTGCGATTTCCCCAAATGTGGGAAACTCGACTGCATAATTTGTGGTAGTGGGGGACTGCGTTCGCGCTTTCCCCTGTTTTGTAGCGTTTGAAAGTCAGATTGTATGTGAATGTCTGTTTTGTAGTTTTTTGTTGAGTAATGCGAGTGGTGTGGTGTTATTTTTACAGTTGAATGGCGATCAGGAAGAAACGTCAGCCATTATAAACCTGTTTATCGCAACTTAACTATCGCAAATGCTGTATAGCTATTTCCTTTGCACGTAAACCTGTTTTTTTTTTTTTGCGCAAGTTGTTCTGTGGATTCCAGTCTCTTGGGGTTTCATGCTCTGTGAAAATCATCGTGTTTTTTTGTCTGGCTCCCCGAGTCATCTTTCAGCGTCTGCTTCTAACCGCAGTCCTCACAGGAGTTTGTAGGATTTCTGTGCCAGCAGGGAATGTGTTCTCATCTCACAGAGCCAGTTAGAAACTACGCAGGCAGTGTTCTTTGAGAGGATGAAAGCAGCAAGGGCTTTGGGGCTCTTAGTGTCCCCGTTCGCTTGCAGACAGTAACACTCTTACTTTGTGTAGGGGAAGAGGTCTCCTGGCGCCCACGTTCCCTAACGCACATTCATCGAGGCCCGCAGGTCAGAACCGCAGTCTCACCTGTCTTGGCGGAAACGCGCTGCGATCCTCCCTGCACTGCATGAGCACGAGAATTCCACTACAGAAGAAAACCCCAGGCCTAGTGATGGCGGTTCTGGGCATTTTGCCAGTCTCTCCCAGGGTGTTTCTGACCCCACCTGAGCACTTTTGATCTGTAATGTCCTGGTCAATAGAAACAACCTGGCCCAATCGGAAAAGGCAAGGAGGACCACGGCAGAAAGGCCTATGGCGTCCCCTGGTGGCTACCCTGGGGACGGCACGCATAGATCCGCATGTCCGGAGAAGCCTCTGCCATCCCGTCTTGGGTGAGGTGCGGAAACCCCCGGCTCCAAAGAAAACCGGCTAGAACGCACAGGACGCCCAGCGAGTGTTCAGGACACTGCAAGTGGAAGCCGTACGTCCTACGGACTGATCTAGTTTGATGAAGACGAGCCAATTACTCTTTTTTTTTTTTTTTTTTTTTTTTTTTTTTGAGACGGAGTCTCGCTCTGTCGCCCAGGCTGGAGTGCAGTGGCCGGATCTCAGCTCACTGCAAGCTCCGCCTCCCGGGTTCACGCCATTCTCCTGCCTCAGCCTCCCGAGTAGCTGGGACTACAGGCGCCCACCACCTCGCCCGGCTAGTTTTTTTGTATTTTTTAGTAGAGACGGGGTTTCACCGTGTTAGTCAGGATGGTCTCGATCTCCTGACCTCGTGATCCGCCCGTCTCGGCCTCCCAAAGTGCTGGGATTACAGGCTTGAGCCACCGCGCCCAGCCAATTACTTCTAACCCCAGCAGCGGACATTGCCTTACTCAAATATAAAATATATGAACCAAGACCGAAAGCAACTTTCATTGCGTTACTGATGAGCAAACGGGTTTTTAGAATGTTTAAGAAATGTCCCTTGTTTCGGGACCGGCATCACTAACGTATGCTTGGGATTCCTGATCGGTATTTCTGATGCGCCTGGAAGCCAATATCCAAGCAGTTCTCAGCCACTGGATTGGTGGGCTGCTTTTGCTCAGAAACTCCTCAATCAGGAATACCGAGGTTCTGACAAAGACCTGGGCTTCGGTCAGCCATTGGGAAGACCTTCTTCCGGTCCTGGCGCTGCCACTTGCCTTCTGTTTGACCTTGGGCGAGGTCCTTCAATTTGCTAGGCTTCAAGTTGGAAAGGGTTACAGAAAAATAATAATATGAAGTACTTCTTAGAGTTGTTGCACAAATTACAGAAGACAGTCTAATAGTACACCTAGCATCGTGTGTGGCTTACATTAAGGATTTGCTGACAGGAAACAATATCCCAGATAAAGTTTTTTCCCCCTTAATTATGAAATATAACAAAGGAAATTGTGTAGACTTCTGCTTCAGGCCTCTGCAACATTTGAACGAATTTTGCACTTGTGAAGGTGACATCCTTTTACAAAATAAGTTAATACTGGCCGGGTGCGGTGGCTCACGCCTGTAATCCCAGCACTTTGGGAGGCCGAGGCGGGCAGATCACAAGGTCAGGAGATCGAGACTATCCTGACTAACAGAGTGAAACCCCATCTCTACTAAAAATACAAAAAAGCCGGGCGTGGTGGCGGGCGTCTGTAGTCCCAGCTACTCGGGGGGCTGAGGCAGGAGAATAGCATGAACCGGAAGGCGGAGCTTGCAGTGAGCCGAGATCGCGCCACTGTACTCCAGCCTGGGCGACACAGCGAGACTCCCTCTCAAAAAATAAAAAAAAAATTAAAAAAAAGAAAAAACAAAATAGTTAATACTAAAGAATGACAAATGGAATTTACAAAATATATATTCACAAAAAGAGCCTGTTCTTAGCAGTTTTGTTTACAATAGTCTCCAAACGGGAAACGGTTTATACATATCAAGAGGTGAATGGACCTATTGTGATATATTCATCCAATGGAGTACTACCCTCAGTAAGATGGGACAAATCATGGAAACATGAGTTATCATGGATGAATCTCAAAAACCTCATGCTGAGTGATGAAAAGAGTGCATCCTGTGTGGCACCATCAAGCTGAATTTCTAGAACAGGTGAAACTAACCCGTATAGTGACAGAAACTACATCATTAAATGTTGGGGTCAGGGAGTCGAGGGCACTGACTGCAAAGGGCACAAGAGGACCTTCTGGAGTAGTAGACATGTCATCAAACTTGAAATGGATGCATTGTACCATATTCAACCAATGTCTTAATCAATTTGATTGTAAAAAGTAGTAAGAAAACCACTGCAGGCCGGACGTGGTGGCTCATGCCTGTAATCCTTGCACTTTGGGAGGCTGAGGCAGGTGGATGGGAGGTGGAGGTTGCAGTGAGCGGAGATCGAGCCACTGCACTCCAGCCTGTGCAACAGAGCAAAAACAAACAAACAAACAAACAAAAACAAAAAACACTGCAAATCATAATGCATTCTACTTAATTTAATGTATGTTTAGCTTTAGAGGATTCCTTTAGAAAAGTGTCTCTCTAAATGTGATTGAGAGTTCAGGAATTCCTTCATTTCTGTTTCTGTCTCTTTGTCTTCAGTTAAATTCATGCACTATTAAATGGAGTATTTGTAAAATAAAGAGTCTAAGCTCAGTTTTACAAAAGCATGTATATACGGCCAGGCGCGGTGGCTCAAGCCTGTAATCCCAGCACTTTGGGAGGCCGAGACGGGCGGATCACGAGGTCAGGAGATCGAGACCATCCTGGCTAACATGGTGAAACCCCGTCTCTACTAAAAAATACCAAAAAAAACTAGCCGGGCGAGGTGGCAGGCGCCTGTAGTCCCAGCTACTCGGAGGCTGAGGCAGGAGAATGGCGTGAACCCGGGAGGCAGAGCTTGCAGTGAGCTGAGATCCGGCCACTGCACTCCAGCCTGGGCAACAGAGCGAGACTCCGTCTCAAAAAAAAAAAAAAAAAAAAAAAATACAAAAATTAGCCGGGTGAGATGGCAGGCACCTGTAGTCCCAGCTACTTGGGAGGCTGAGGCGAGAGAATGGCGTAAACCCAGGAGGTGGAGCTTGCAGTGAGCTGAGATCCGGCCACTGCACTCCAGCCTGGGCGACAGAGCGAGACTCCGTCTCAAAAAAAAAAAAAAAAAAAAGCATGTGTATATAATATACATATATATTATGTGTGTGTGTATCTATATATATGTATTTTTATTTATTGTTCTGTTTTTTCTTTTGCGGGGGTGCGGGGGGGGGGCAGTCTAGCTAAAATACACATTCTTTTCTTTGTAGATATATCAGAAGAACATGACTCGATCAGTGTTGCCCTAATGTTGACAAAAGTTATTTTGAACTCCAGGTGATCAGAAATTTTACATATCTGTACTTTTTCTGTATTGGTGGTATGGTCTATGCTAAGCATGTATACTTTAAAAAAAATGAGAGTAACTTTAAAATGATTTGGAAGAAAAATATGTACATGTGAACAGTACTTAATTCCAGGTAGTGGGAATATGGATGACTGGTTATCTTCTTTCTGTATCTTTTATATTTTTAAATGGAAAAACTCAATGACCTGGAAGTGAAAGAACAGATTTGGAAGGGGTGTGGGGCAGGTGAGAGGAAAATGCAAGGGAAGGACTATAGGGAGACACCCTGAAACTATTGCTACGGAATAAAAGATGAAATGCTCCTGATTGTTGTAAATACAAAATTGCATGCAGGATGGTGTAAAGACAATGCCAGGTTGGACTGCCAGAATGAGCCAACAGCGTGTGATGTGCTTTCCCCTGCCAGAGAGCCTGTGAACGGACGTGCTGTCAGGGAGATTTCACATCACCAAGATTCCTATCCCAGAAAAGCAGATGTTCATAGCTCTGAGAATGGAATGCGACCCTCGTGGAGAGCCTATAAATGGATGCATGGGGGGCGCCTGTCCATATGGAAAAGATGGGGCTATAAATGCCCTCACCTTGCCACACGGCTCTTCTAGGCCTCTTCAGGGTTCATATTCCCTTCTGAGAATTTCTGGTCTAACTGGTTGTCTAGCTTCACAGCCTGTTTCTATGGATTGTTTGTAACCAGCTTTTGCTGCAACTGTTACTGCTGATTAATATCTTGCTAATCATAGGTTATGGAAAGACTGTGTTTCTGTTTTAAGGCTCTGTTAGAAATTACTGATGCACACACTATATTGTAAATTCTTACCTCTGTATACTGTTCTTCTGCATACAGATGTTATATTAAATAATTACTTCATCCCCATGTGACCATCTCACCTCATAATCAAATGACCCTAAATCCCTCACTAACCTACCCCCACCCTCACTAAACTTAGTAATAAATGCTGGTATATCCAGTGCATTGTTGGCACCGCAGGACCAGAAGGCAGTGACACCCCTGGATCCAGCTTTCACTATCTTGTGTGTGTCTATTATTTCTTGACCTGTTGATCCACCTGGAAACAAAGAGAGAGCCCCGTTGCATTGCGGGCTGCTGGCCAGTTCCCTCAATGAAGGACAAACCCAGTTCTGGCAGGACCGTGTTTAAGTTGAAGGTTTCTGGGGAGCAGTTGTTGGGATAAGAAGGATATGGGGGAGGCAGGAGAATCATGAAAATATTAGGACAGTGTATTGCCTGTCATATCATTCCTCCTCCTTTCGTGTTTCTTCAAAAGAAATATACAGACTTACACTTCTTTTCAAGCATATGTGCTATTTGTGTTTCTCTTTTATTGATGTAACTGGTGAGTTTACATTGCTGGTTGCCCAGAAAAGCCAATGGAACTGAGAACAGCAGACTTTCTGCAATAGAGAAAGAATCAAAATGCAGAGACAGCTAAGTGACCGGGACAGAGGTTTATTATTACTCAAATCTCTCTCTTTCTTTCTTTCCTTTTTTTTTTTATTTTGACTGAGTCTTGCTCAGTTAGACAAACATAGTCGGACTCCGTGTTGCTGTGTCTTCAGACACAACAATGCACATTTCCTCTGGGTACAGAGTGGGTACCTCTCACATGAGAGCCTTATGATTGGCTTCAGGGAAGAAGGGCAGGGGGAGGGTGACAGTGACTTTTCTGCTTCTGTTGTTTTCTTTTCTTTTCTTTTTTTTTTTTGAGATGGAGTCTCGCTCTGTCGCCCAGGCTGGAGTGCAGTGGCCGGATCTCTGCTCACTGCAAGCTTCGCCTCCCGGGTCCACGCCATTCTCCTGCCTCAGCCTCCCGAGTAGCTGGGACCACAGGCGCCCGCCACCTCGTCCGGCTAGTTTTTTGTATTTTTAGTAGAGACAGGGGTTCACCATGTCAGCCAGGATGGTCTCATCTCCTGACCTCGTGATCCGCCCGTCTCGGCCTCCCAAAGTGCTGGGATTACAGGCTTGAGCCACTGTGCCTGGCCGCTTCTGTTGTTTTCTCAAATTCCTTTAGCATAAAATATTCAGTACCCTAAGGTGTTATATTTTGGAGTAGAGTGTCCTGAACCCCACCCTGTACATGCTACAAAACCCAGAATCTTTGAAGAATGATACTTATGACTATAAAATATTTAAATTCAAAATACAAATGATGGCTGGGCATGGAGGCCAGCACAAAATCCCAGCACTTTGGGAGGCCCAGGCAGGCAGATCACTTGAGTCCAGGAGTTCAAGACCAGCCTGGCCAGCATGGCAAAACCCCTGTCTCTACAAAATATACAAAATTAGCTGGACACCGTGTTGTACACCTGTGGTCCCAGCTACTTGAGGAGGGCGGGCTGAGGATCAACTTAAACAATATCATATGTAAAAACAAAAATTTTTTCCTTTAAGTTTAGTCAAGTGAAGCAGTGGGAGTGGAGAAGGAACAAAGAAATCTGTAGCTAGTTGTGATAATTGGTTGTAAACAGGAATGATTTTTTATGCACTATATACTGTTATCAGAGTTACATATGCTGCAAAGCTGGTGGTGAACAGCAACAACAGCAGTGTCCTGGTCCCCCCTACACTTCTCTCCAGGGATAACAATCCATCCTCCCTCCCTCCCTCCCTCCCTCCCTCCCTTCCTTCCTTCCTTCCTTCTTCCTCTCTCTTTCTTTCCTTTTCTTTTTTTTTTTTTTGACTGAGTCTTGCTCTGTGGCCAGGCTGGAGTGCAGTGGTGCTATCTCAGCTCACTGCAACCTCCGCCTCCCGGGTTCAAGCGATTCCCTTCTCTCAGCCTCCCGAGTACCTGGGGTTACAGGAAGGTGCCAAGACACCCGGCTAATTTTTGTATTTTAGTAGAGGCGGGGTTTCACTGTGTTGGCCAAGATGACCTCCATCTCCTGACCTCGTGATGCGCCTGCCTCCGCCTCCCAAATGCTGGGGTTACAGGCCTGAGGGATAACAATTTTCAATGCATGCAGCCAACCTCTACATATCGTTACTCTTTGACTGTCCAATTTTCCATCCCAGGCCCTGCAGTCCAGCCTGCAAGGGGAAATTGATCTTCTGTGTTTTCCTTCCTGCCAGTCCACTCTAAGGAGCCAACAAGGCACCTCTCTCCCCTCCCCCACCCTCACGCCTCTGCACGTCCGCCAAACTGAGCCCCTCAAAGACTGCGGTGTTTTTCAGTCCTTCGTAACCGCTGAAAATTTTCATATTTTCAAAATATGAAAATCAGAGTGATGGTCCTGAGCGCCCGGAGGGACATCTTAGCTTGCTCTCAAGACCCACCATGAGCCGCCCCCACCGACCCGCACTCAACCCTGGGAGCTGCTCAGGCTCCTCTTACCCGTGGCCCTGCGGGAGTCCAAGGATCAGAACCCGCGCTCCCAGCCCGGGCGCTTGAAGAGGCCGCCGCGCGGATTTCTCTTTCCGGCTGAAATCTTGGGACGAAAGAATGAGATTTCCCGGAGTCAGGTTCCAAAGCTTAGTGAAATAACAACTTTTAGGGCCCGCAATAGAGACATAGGAGCTAGACATTCGGCTTGGAAATCTGAATATGAAGAACAGTATAAATTAACGTTAGGAATAGGACGGGCCATCTGAATAAAACAGTGTTATTCCTAAGTTAGGTCTCGAACCATCGACCCTAAACTGAGACACAATCTCCAATGACTGAGCTAACCCCATCAGAATTTCTCATGCCACCGTTTACTTACCAAAAAGACAACGGGTGTCATTACGAGATGTCCCGAGTGAAAGGAATCTCGGGGTCTCGGACTGAGGGGCGGCTGCCTTTTTAGTGGAGGAGACCTCTCACCCCGAGGCCCAGGGTCGCCCTGAGAGGTGGTGGAGACTTGTTCGGTTGCTGAGGCGCTGGCTGCGAGGTCTGGGCCTCTGATTGCAGGGGCCAGGAGGCTCGCCCAGGGCTGGGACCAGGATTGGTGACTCCGATTGGACGTTTGGGCAATTTCCCTGTGGACCAGGCCCCTGCGAGAAGCCGGTTTCTGTTACCCGGACCCCTGAGGAGGGGACGGGAGAGGTGGAGGGACATCTCAGGGGACGCATTGCCAGGCTGGAGAAGGAGGGACCTGGGCACTTGCAGCCACGGAGCTTCCTTCCCCAGGACCCAAACCTTTCTCTTCTCTAACCCAGGACTTGGTACAAGGGCAGAGGTAAACCCCAATCCTTTCACTTTGTCTTTGAGAGGGGAGTTTGCTTCCCAGAGTGTCTTCTGGCAACAGAGTAAAAGACCAGCAAACAACAAGGTCCCACCGAGATCTGAACTCGGATAGGCTAGATTCAGAGGCCAGAGTGCTCACCATTACCCCACGGAACCAGCTGTTGAGAATGCTCTCAGTTACTGGCATTTGGCAAGTGAATTCTCAGCCTCCATAGTCACCAGAATTTCCTTTGCAGGTGTTTTTTTCTCTTTGTCACATGGGATTTGAGTACCTTTAATCTACAGTAGGAGGAGTCGCCCCAGACTTACCTCTCTGCCCTTCTCTTTAGGTTTCTATCTCAGAGAATGCGATTAATCTCCTTTCCGGATTAGGGTCAGGGAAGAACTATATTTAGGTCTCCACTAAAACCACCAGTTCTGCCTGCGTTGCCAGTTTTCTGCCCTGAAATAAACATTCTGCCAAGACCTCCTACCCGCTGGGGTTTCTTTCTTTTCCTTTGCAACTTTCCTTTTCCCTTTATCCATGGAGCACTGATGACCATTTCCGGAATAAGATTTGGGATATGCTGGAATTCCCTCTTCTTATTCTGCTTTCTTCTCCTCCTGTTTCTCCTCCTCCTCTCATTCTGTTTCCAATCCCCTGTCTCTCCTGCTCTCTGTCTTCCTCACACTACCCCCACACCCATTTTCCCCAGCTCCCTCCAGCTCTCCACACTTCCTGCCTCCCCCTCCTTCTCTGTTCCTTCTTGGCTACCATTTCTCTTCCTTCTCTAGGCTCCCACCCTACCCACCACCAACCTCCCACACGCAGTCTACACTAACAGAAGAATGGACTACCACGATCTGAGAGGAAGTTGAGGAATATGTTCCTAGTCAGCACACTTTGGGGGATCTTTGCTAGGGAGTGTGAGTGCGGTGACACCAACCGAGATGATGAACGTCAGCCAGTCCTTGAGGCCTGGGGAGGACCGGCAGATCCAAGGCAACACCATACCTGGGGTGACCCAAAAGAGTCATCTTCCCATTCCAAAAGGCTAAATCTGATTGCCAAAGTCCAAGGAAATTGAAAGCAGCAGGAGCCATCGTCTTTGCAAGTCCAGTTCCAAGTGGAAAGATCATGGTGCTTCCTTCCAGCCACCGCAAGGTCAGCACACAGGCATTTGCATTGCCCAGGACTCAGCCAGTACCCTGGATGCCTGGCTAGGGCCTGTCCAGAGAAAAGCTAGGTGTGGGGCCCATTTCCATCTAGGCGGAGGTTCCTGGGGAAGTAGGCACTTGCCAAGAAATTGCCCCTTATAGTCCTCCTAAGGGTGTGTGGAGCCTCAGTGCTGCTACCTCTTGGACTCCACCCTCCAGATGCCACCAGCTCCCGCTGTCCAGGGCTTGCAGTGAAGTCTCCAAGGCTCTGGTTTTTTTTTTTTTTTTTTTTTTTTTTGAGACGGAGTCTTGCTCTGTCGCCCAGGCTGGAGTGCAGTGGCCGGATCTCGGCTCACTGCAAGCTCCGCCTCCCAGGTTCACGCCATTCTCCTGCCTCAGCCTCCTGAGTAGCTGGGATTACAGGTGCCTGCCACCTCGCCCGGCTAGTTTTTTTTTTTATTTTTTAGTAGAGATGGGGTTTCACTGTGTTAGCCAGGATGGTCTCGATCTCCTGACCTCGTGATCCGCCCGTCTCAGCCTCCCAAAGTGCTGGGATTACAGGCTTGAGCCACCGTGCCGGGCCCCGGCTCTGGTTTTTGAATCGTCCTAATTTGGTGTGCCAAGAGCTGCCTCCCACAAAGTGAGCAGGTGTGGAGAGCTGCCAGATCCAATCACAAGGCATTGCCAGCTAGATAGGGACAGAGTCCCCTCTCAATTATGATTCGGATTCAAAGGGTAGATGTCATGGCCCCTAAACATCACAGCATGACCAGGGCATGCCACCCACGACCTGCAGTGCCCTTGCACCTGGTTAGGTGTAAGTGATTTTACTTAAGCAGACAAGTGTTCTCTTCTCCCCCAAACTAACGCTGCTGCACTGTCCTGCGTGGGGAGATGGGTATGGCTGTAGATGGTGCCCTCCAGAGTGCCCAGGATGGGGGAACATGGTGCAGTGGCCAGTATAATGGTTTAAAAGAATGGCCACTTTCAAAAGCCTTTCACATCTCCTAATCTGGGATCTTTTGGGACTAAAACGTTATGGACCACAGTGGAATTCTTCATCCTCCAGGACCTTGTGGCGGATGCCTTCTTTCACCGAGCTTTCATGGTGTGGCTATTAAGCGCCAGGCCCTGCTCTTGGACAGTGTCATGATTGTGAGGAAGTCTCAAGTCACCACTCATAGAGTGGGTCTGCAGCTCACCTCTGCAGGCATCAACAGGTGTCAGAGAGAAAGGGGCATGACCAGTTTGTGTCTTTCCCACGTGGCCACTCATTGGGTCGTGGGGGAGTGGAAGTCAGTGCAAGGAGGAAGCCCAGTGAGAAAGCAAATGGACAACATCAGACCTGGGGCTGAGGCCCCCACCTGTGGGACAGCCTCTGAGGCAGGCAAGGGGCAGCAGGGAAGGTCGTGGCCTGGTGTAATCTGGAGTCGGGTGCCCCAGCTCGTTCATGTGAATCTTATCCAAAGGCAAGATTCAATATCTGCGTTCTTCAGAGGAGAATGTGTCTTCAGAAGAGAATGGAGAAGTTGGGGAGCACCTTCTCACCCCATACTGACTGTATTTGATGTTACAGTATGCTATCTCTGTGCTATAATTCGTTAGCATGTGGCCATTAATGGAAATGATTGATGGTTTAAGCCCACTCCCAGATATTCTAGTCTTCATCTAAGTTCCCTCCCTTCCTCCCTCCCTCCCTCCCTCTTTCCCTCCTTCCCTTCCTTCCTTCTCTTTCTTTTTAAATAGACCACTTTGCACTGAAATCTAAGTTCTTTTTCTGACTTAATTCTCTCACAAAATTTGCCAAACTCTCTGAAGCTGCCTTTATCTTTCAGTCAGGGAGCTCATTCTGTAGCCTGCAGTTCCTCCCTGTCTCCTCCTTTGATCTGTGGTTCCAAGTATTTAGCAAGTTCTGCCCTCCAAGGTGGTGTCACCCTGTCCTCACTGGAACCTACACTGTCGGGAATGCTGATGTCACTACGACCTAACTCATCTGCCATCTGGATTCCAGGGGCACCCCCAGGCACAGAGGGTGAAGGCACAGACATTGAAATCTTCAACTCCTCTGACCCCAGGTTGGTGCATCTCAATGCCAAGTACTAACCACACGATATCAGGATGCCATCAAAATTGAATAGTGCTTTCACATGCTAACTTAGAAAAATTAATATATATTATTTTATAGTTCTAGGCTTACAGTTAAATTGAGCTGCTACCATAGAGAGTTCCCATGTGCCTCCCTGTCCTTCAATACACAATTTCCCCCATTAGTATCTTGCAGTAGTGTGGTACATTTGTTAGATTGGATGAACCAATATTGATAACTATCATCAATGAAAGTCTATAGTTTACATTAAGTGTTCCCTCTTTTATCTTATTTTTTTAAACAATTCTGTGGGTTTTGAAAATTACAGTGTCATAACTCCTGAATACAGTATCATATGTAATAGTTTGACTGCTGAAAACTCCCTGTGCCTCACCAATTCATCCCTCCTTTCCCTCCTTCAGCCTTGGCAACCACTGATCATTTTACTATCTCTGTCTTTTTTACTTTCTCAGAATGTCCTACAGTTGAAATTATATAGTATGTAGGTTTTCAGACTGGCTTCCTTCAAGCCTTATGAATTGAATGTTTCTTTATGTCTTTTCATGGCTTGATAGCTCGTTTCTTTTCATCACTGACTAATATTCCATTGTGTGGATACCCCACAATTTGTTTATCCATTCACTTATTGAGAAGAACATATTGGTTACTTCCAGTTTTTGACAATAATAAATAAAACTGCTGTAAATACTTGTGTGCAGGTTTTCGGGTGAACACAAGCTTTCCTCTCATTTGGCTAAATAAGTCAAACTGCCATTGCAAGATTATATGGTAAGACTATGTTTAGCTTTGTGAAAAAATAAAATAAAAAATAAAAAAAACCCTCCAAACTATTTTCCAAAGTGATTGTACCATTTTGCATTTCCATCAACAGTGAATGAGAGTTCCTGGCCGGGCGCGGTGGCTCAAGCCTGTAATCCCAGCAGTTTGGGAGGCCGAGACGGGTGGATCACGAGGTCAGGAGATCGAGACCATCCTGCCTAACACGGTGAAACCCCGTCTCTACTAAAAAAATACAAAAAACTAGCCGGGCAATGTGGCGGGCGCCTGTAGTCCCAGCTACCCGGGAGGCTGAGGCAGGAGAATGGTGTAAACCCGGGAGGCGGAGCTTGCAGTGAGCTGAGATCCGGCCACTGCACTCCAGCCTGGGCGGCAGAGCGATACGCCCTCTCAAAAAAAAAGAGAGTTCCTGTAGCTCTGTTTGTTTGACAGCTTTTGGGATTGTCACTTTTTACAGATTTTAGGTGGGTTCTGTTACCTCATTGTTTCATATGCAATTTTCTAATGACATATGCTTATTTGCTCTCTGTACATCTTTTCGGTGAGGTGTTCAGATCTTTTGCCTACTTTTAAATTGGGTTGTTCACTTTCTTATTATTGAGTTTGAAGAGCTCTTCATTTATTTTGGACACCAGCCCTTCATCAGATCTGTATTTTGCAAATATTTTCTCTCAGTCTGTGACTTGTTTTTTCATTCTGTTAAAACAGTGTCTTTCACAGAGCAGAAGGTTTTAATTGTAATGAAGCTCAACTTTTCAATTTTGTTTCTTTCATGGATTGTGCTTTTAATGCTGTTTCTAAGAAATCATTACCAAACCCAAAGTCACCTAGCTTTTCTCCCGTGTTATCTCCTAGGAGTCCTGTGGTTTTGAACCTTACATGTAGCTATAAGATCCATTTGTGAAAGTTATAAGATCTGTGTGTACATTTATGTATTTTTTCATGTGGGTGTCCAGGTATTCTAGCAGCATTTGTTGGAAAGGCCATCCTTGCTCTGTTAAATTGCCTTTGCGCCTTTATCAAAGATCAGTTTATTATATTTATGTAGGTCTATTTCTGGGCTCTGTTTCATTTTCCATTGATCTACAAGTCTGTTTTACCTTTTTTCACCAACTCCACACTGTTTTGGTTACTGTAGCTTTACAATGTGTCCTGAAGTTGGCAGAGCCAATCCTCAGGGATTTTTTCTCATCTTCACTATGAGAACCTTGTTGGGTTCCTAGTGGTCAGACTTAGGAAAGTGTGATATCCCCACATGACTGGTTCTCAGAGAGTTTTTAATGCTCAACCCAGGCCACCCTCAGCTTCTAGTAATCTGTCAATACCTTTTAAGTGCTCCTCCCAGGTGCTGGCTCCAGCAGCTTCTGTTCCTGGCAAGCTGTGACTCCCTGTGTTTGCCTGTCTTTCCAGTTTTCAGGGTGGCAGTGACTCAATTCTCTGGCCATCTAAGAAGAGTTGTTGGTTTTCAGTTTGTTCAGCTTTTTTCTTCTTGTGAGGACAAATGGTGACTTCCTACCTCTTTATATGTCAGAGTTGAAACCAGACATTTCGTTTAAACAGTTGCTTGTGACCAGGCGTGGTGGCTCACGCCTGTAATCCCAGCACTTTGGGAGGCTGAGGTGGGTGGATCATGGGGTCAGAAGTTTGAGACCAGCCTGACCAACATGGTGAAACCCCGTCTCTACTAAAAATACAAAAATTAGCCAGGCGTGGTGGCGTGTGCCTGTAATCCCAGCTACTCAGGAGGCTGAGGCAGGAGAATCGCTTGAACCCAGGAGGCAGAGTTTGCATTGAGCCAAGATCATGCCATTGCACTCCAGCCTGGGCGACAGAGTGAAACTCTGTCTCAAAAGAAAAAAAAAAAAAGAAAAAAAGTTACTTGTAATAAAACTCACCAATTTTAAATCTATGATGTAATCATTTAAGGAGGTTTGTAGAATTATTCAGTCATCAGCAGAGTCACACTTTAGAATATTTTTGTCATTTCCCCAAATTCCCTCAAGCCTCTGCATAGTCATTTCCTAATCTCTGATGCCCATGACTGGGCCTCAACAAAATAAAAATTTGGAAAACCGACATCATTAAATTTCAACCTTTCTTAGATTGGGATTTTTTTTATAGTGACTAATTGTTTTACTTTTGTGACATTTAGAGGAAATATTGCATTTTAGGGACTTTTTTGAGGAACTTAATAATAGTCCTTTTCATTGCTCTTTGTGAATTGTTTCATTTTTACTGATAACTGGTAGTTGCTACCAAACCTGGTCTGGCAAGCCTAAATGAAGGAGCTAAAAAAAAAAAATCTGCTATAATAAATATAGATGGTGAATTTATAAGCACATAAGATTATGTGGAGTTAGTATTGTACCATCTTTATTCTTTCAGAAATGTGGTTGGTAACATTAGAGATACTCCTCACGTGCTTGGAATGCCTCTCATGGTCTTCTTCAGGTTACAAGGGCTCCAGAATAGTGACATAAAGGTGAGTGCAAGATTTTTGCTGTAGTTCTTTGCTTTTTTTTTTTTTTTTTTTTGAGACGGAGTCTCGCTCTGTCGCCCAGGCTGGAGTGCAGTGGCCGGATCTCAGCTCACTGCAAGCTCCGCCTCCCGGGTTTATGCCATTCTCCTGCCTCAGCCTCTTGAGTAGCTGGGACTACAGGCGCCCGCCACCTCGCCCAGCTAGGTTTTTGTATTTTTTTTTTTAGTAGAGATGGGGTTTCGCCTTGTTAGCCAGGATGGTCTCGATCTCCTGACCTCGTGATCCGCCCGTCTCGGCCTCCCAAAGTGCTGGGATTACAGGCTTGAGCCACCGCGCCCGGCCTTTTTTTTCTCTTAGAGTGGTTAGCATCCATGTATCTGAAATAATAAATCAAGAGTAGAGATAGGCATCTGTACTAGTTTTCTATTGCTGCCTATTAACACATGCAACAAACTAGTGGATTGAAACCACAGAAGTCTGGAACAGAGGTTGGGTTCCATGATAAGGGTTTTAGGAAGCTGAATCCAGGCTATGTAATTATGTGGAGCTCAGGCTGCTTCTCCAAGTTCACTTCAGGTGTAGGAGGAATTCATTTTGGGGGGGTTGAAAGACTGGGTTTTCTTTTTCTGTGCTGGCTGTCGGGCAGGAGACACTAACTCCAGAGGCCACCTCCATTCCTTCTCACCTGGCCTTTTCCATTTTCCAACCAATTACAGCTCATGGAGTCCTTCTGAAGCTCCCATTCTTCCTGACGTCACCTTCTCCTGACAGCTAGAGAAACCACTGGCATGTATGCAATGATGTGATTAGATCCAGTTTCCACAGGTAACCTCATCATCTTAAAATCATATAGCTGGCATGTAACAACATAATCACAGGAATGATGTCTCATCACCTTAACAGGCTTCAGAGACAAGAGTGTGGCATGTTTGGGGACCATTTCAGAAATCCCACCTACCACAGTCAGACACTCACATTCCCCCATCTGCAAAATACATTCATCCTCTCCCCTAAGGTTTCCAAATTTCATGTCATTAAAGCATTAGTTCAAAGTGAAAAATGTTATGTAGACCACCACACCAGATCAAAAGTTTAAAATCTCATCTTAATCATCTACACCAAGTGTGAATGAGGCTTCTGAGGGTCCATTAAGTCCAGATCCTTGACATAATTCCCTTCCCTCTATCAACCTGTGAAACTGAACTGAACAAACAGCTTATCTGCCCTCAGTGTGCAATGGTGGGACGGACATAGAAAAACGATTCTAGTGATTCTTGTTCACAAATGGGGAAAGTGGAAGTACCAAAGAAGTCACTGATCCAAAACCTTTTTGAAATGGGGCTGAGCAAAGCCCAGCAGGAATTTCTTGGTTAGGATCCACAACCTGGAACTAACCCTCTGTGACACGGGCTTTGCCTCTGGGCTCTGCATTTCTTTCTATTTTTACAGAAATAATTTTATTTTCCTTCTTCTCCTACTCCTTTGGTTCTTCCCCTTTCTCCTTATGGCAGCATCCTCCCCTTAATCCTTGGCACATCATCCCCAGCAGAATTAGTCAAATGTTGCCCATGTCATGACCCTGACCATCTCCATGAGGGCTGTCCTTGTGACCCCCTGCTCCCCTGGGACCCTCTTCACTGACCTGACCTCTCTGTCATGATTGCTTTCAGCTGACCTGGCTGGTTTAGGAAAAAACCTAGAATTGTGGAGACCCAGAACCAATCTCTGCCCTCTCTTGTCTCCAAGAGAGGAAGAAAACAACAGGTATCGTCATGGAGAAATGACCCACGTGAGGGCTGAGACTCTCCAGCAGTTACAGCAGAGGAAACTCCCTGAAGAATGGTGGAGCTGAGATCCCAGACTGGGAAAGCAGGCTTGTGTTAAGCACTATTTAATCTTTATGTCCTCCCTGCCCCAATCTACCAGCCAGCGAATGACAACTGACCGAGTATAAATACTAGGACTACAGAACCGTGATAAA
This sequence comes from Trachypithecus francoisi, assembly GCF_009764315.1. NCBI lineage: Eukaryota > Metazoa > Chordata > Mammalia > Primates > Cercopithecidae > Trachypithecus > Trachypithecus francoisi. The sequence goes on from NW_022680877.1 coordinate 29,905, forward strand.
GGGTTTGTCCAAGGAAATGCCCTTTTACTATTTTTGTTTTCACAGTGGAAATTGCTATTTTTGATTCAAAGTTTTCTGAAACGCAGCAGTGAGTTCCTGGAGGGTGAGTTAGGTGCTTTGGACCTGGAGGCTGAGACCAAGGCTTGTGTGGTTGATCTGCTGCCACCATGTGGTGACGGAGCCTGGGAGAGTCTTAGTCTTTCTTGGCTTCACTTTTCTTCTCAGTAAAGTAGGGGCTTATTGCTGCTGTGTTTTCTCTGAGTCTCTGAGGAACTGACATGGTTTTTAACGCTGCCCAGGATCTGCAGCTGAGACCTGACTCTGTGTCTCCTGTAGGAACCTGAGCTGAGTCCGCACCCTGGAAGCCCAGAACTGAGGGAACAGGTGAAAGAAAGAAAGTCAGCAGGTTTAGGGGATGAGAACAACCCACAAAGGACAAGCCATTGGTACATGGAAACCAAAGAAGGGGGGAATAAGGACAAATTGGGACAGAAGCCTCAGGGGAAATGGGCAATGCCTATCATCATCCAAACCCTCAGGGAGCAGCGCGAGCTGAGCAGTGGGGACTGAGAGAAACTTACTCCACAGGAGCTTCCTGCCCCTGGCAAGGGAGAGCCATGGGGTGGATCAGAGCTGGTTTATAGTGAGGGGCAGCAGCAACTCCAAGAGGGGGAAGATGCGACCATGAGCCCCCCTCCCCCAGACCCAGGAGCCTCGAACTTGGGGCTGCCGTAGCAGTGGATGCTCTTCAGGTCAGTGTGGGTTAGAGGGAATAACCATGCTGGGAGAAGGGTTGGAGACATCCATTCTTACATTAAAAAGCTCTGCCCTCGTGGTGGCTCAAGCCTGTAATCCCAGCACTTTGGGAGGCCGAGACGGGCGGATCACGAGGTCAGGAGATCGAGACCATCCTGGTTAACACGGTGAAACCCCGTCTCTACTAAAAACTACAAAAAACTAGCCGGGCGACGTGGCGGCGCCTGTAGTCCCAGCTACCCGGGAGGCTGAGGCAGGAGAATGGCGTGAACCCGGGAGGCGGAGCTTGCAATGAGCTGAGATCCGGCCACAGCACTCCAGCCTGGGTGACAGAGCGAGACTCCGTCTCAAAAAAAAAAAAAAGCTCTGCCCTAGGTCAGGTGCTAGAGTAAGTGTCCCTTGCTAGTATACAAAGCAGTGATACTTATAATATTCTTGAAGGAGGTTTCCAAATGGTATCTCATAAATATTTATTGGATGTTTAATTTTCTTTACACTGTGTTAAACACTTGGGATTCAGATATTAATGTCTCCCTAAAGGAACTCAAGCCCATGAGAGAAAGAACACAAACATAGCATTTTAAGAAAACATGGAAGTTCCCCCACATTGGGGTGTTGTGGCAACCCAGAGAATGGGAGTTTAGGCGAAGACATTGCTCCTAATGACACGGGGAACCATAAGAGGACTTGAACAGACTCATTTTCCTCCAAGGTCCCACAGAGAGGGATCCTGGGGCATGAATGGTGTAAGGCAAGGGCCAGTCTAAGGAAAGGGATTTGCTGCATCCTGGGAGAAATCTCAGCACCCCTGACAGGACATTTGGGACAGGAATGCAGGTGAGAGGAGGTTTGCAATCACTTTTATTCAATAATTGATGAGCACTCTCCTGAGAACTCCCTCAGTGCTAGACCCTGAGCTGGGCACCATGAACACAGAGATCAGTAAGACATGATCTCAGCTGTCACAGAACTCTCAGTCTAGTGACCAGCGATTCCTGAGAAGTATAGTGATGGTGGGTTCATTGGAACCAGCGGCCCATGCTGCATGGAGATGACCCCAGTGGATGGCCTGGTCTCGCTTCTGTTTTTTTCAAATAGCTGAATGACCTGTCCTGGGCCAGTGACCCTGGACTTCAGCCAGATGTCAGCATCTCAAGGTACAACCAACACCTTGGCTCCATGTTGGCTCAAAACAGTTAACACAGCCAAGGTATTCAAGGTATCAGTAGCTACTGACTATGTCCTGGCCAGCTGTGAAAAGAAAGAGGTGAGTTTAACAAGTATTCGAAAATTGTCCTTGACATAGTAATCACAGATGATCTATCTCCTGTCTGGTAATATATATATTTATTTTTTCCTTTTTTTGTGATGGAGTTTCATTTTTTTTGCCCAGGCTGGAGTGCAATGGCATGATCTCGGCTCACTGCAACCTCTGACTCCGGGTCAAGTGATTCTCTTGCCTCAGCCTCCTGAGTAGCTGGGATTATAGGCCTGTGCCACCACGCCTGGCTAATTTTCTATATTTTTAGTAGAGACGGGGTTTCACCATGTTGGCCAGGCTGGTTTCGAACTCCTGACCTCAGGTGATCCACCCACCTCGGCCTCCCAAAGTGCTGGGATTACAGGCGTAAGCCACCGCGCCCGGCCTCTGTCTGGTAATTTAAATGCTTTGCAGACTCCAAGATTCATCCATGTCCAAAATAAATTCTGTATTAATCATAGTACTAGCATTTAGAAATTGTGTATTTTATCCTCTAATATAGATTAAACACCTAAGGTGGAAAGGAGTAAAGCAGCTTCCATGAATGGAGTGAGAATGTAGGGGGGTCAGGGGCTAGAGTGTTGCCTTAAGATTCCCCAGCAGTTGCCAGTCACAATTTTTATACTCTTAGAAACAACAACAGCAACAACAAAATGACAACCTGTTTTGTTCCTCTGCCTACCCTATTCAATTCTCTACACTCTAACATCTCACTTATCGAGACAACTTGGATTCTCAATTGTTGAGCTCAACAAATGCATCTGCTGAGCCCCTGTGGGTAAAGCGTTATGCTAGTTACAGTGGGTGATACAGAGGAAGCCCAGAAGAGTCCTTAGTGACAAGAGCTTGAGATTTCTGCTCCCAGCTCAGCATGAGTTGCCTGGAGATGAGAAAATCAGTAGCTGACACCCACAGGTGCATTCTGGTGAAAGGGTTGATAATAATGAATAGTGGTTCTGACAGGCTGGGCTCTTAACCTCCCAGAGATGCTGGTCAAACAGGATCTGGAGGATCCCTGCACATAGTGTCTGACTGCCGCCTGTCATAATTGAATGTTACCAAGTCTTGGCCTGGATCCCCTCCCTTTGTTTCACTTCACAGATTACATGTTGACAGCAGGAAAATCAACAGAAAAACCATGAGGCCAGACACCAAAAGACTTAGTAATGCTGCTGGGTGGGCCATGAATTTTTAAAAACATGTGAAGGGCCTTCTCAGAAGTGAAGTTTTAGGAAATATAAAATGCATAGCTGGGATACATTACAGTGTAATGATAGAAAAAATATTGTATATAGCAGCATCTAATAAGTTCTGGAGGAAAAAATATTTTTCACATTACTCCAATTATGGCCTTATATGTCAAAAAAAAAAAAAAGAAAAAAAAACCCAAAAAAACCAAAACCCTAAGAGAACCACTGACATCCATTGGTTTTGCAGAAACAGGATACCCTTAGTGCACTTAAAGTTGGAAACATGGCTCTGCCTTTAGGGCCATGCAATGAAACAGACTGTGGTAGTTGACGTAGGAGGAGCAGAGTGGAGTTTATAACGATGGCCACAAGACGGTGAAGAAAATGCTTTGGGATTTTTAAGCAGCAGATGAGGTGACTCAGAGGAATGTTAGACAATCGCAGAAAAGCAACTTTAGCAAAGTTTTTCATTCAGTGGGCACTACATAGTTAGTCCATGCTCTGCATCCATTCTTTCACAGTCTGTCCCTTTATCGACTTGGGCCTACAATGACTTTTCTGAGAGACGAGAGGGATCAACACAACAGCACGCACACACCTGAAATAAAGAATGAATTTCTAACTTTCAGATTTAATCTCTGACCTAACCAAAGAAGTGACTACCACAGAGGTTAACTATTAACATAAATGATGCTCACAAATATGCAGATCTTATAATAACAAGGTAAAACAGCTTAAAAAGCAGATGGTAGAACTGTAGTCCAGGGACGCTAATAGAAGTGACCCATAACATTACATCATCTCCACTTCCAACAAAAATCAGGTAAAAGAAGGAAGGAGACTGGCAACCCAATGCACAGAACTATATATAACAGGCATACTATTTATTGGTTGGTTATAAACCAGTGGAAATAAATCTTTTTATATATTGACTCTCGGTTTATGTCACAGAGGCACAGCATGGAACAATAGACAACCAGACTGTAAGATAAATTCATTTGAATAAATGGACTTTTGTAAACCATTAGACAGACATTTGAGAAACCAAATTTAAAGCTGTTTGTGAGCCATGTTGCCTATCAAGGTGGAAATTCAGGAGAGATACATAATGACAAATAAATGCTTTATGTGTGTGTTTGTGACACAGTGATCTGATGCATTGGGAATGTGATCTTGTGAATCTCTCTGGTGAGCAATCCTGCCATGATTGGGCATAAAGGTCAGTAACTGAAGAGGTACCAAATGTGCTCCATGTGTCAGTTGTGACCTAAGGAACTGAAGGCTTTCACCCTCCCTTGAAGTAATGAAGCTGACACAGCAGGGGGCTGCAAATTCCACTGCAGATCAGGGTCTTGATGCTGACACACTGAAGAGTGGACTCCCACTTGAGTTACAGAGTAGGAACTACTGTTGCCTAAGGCTACTGAATATCCCGCAAACTAACCTCCTCAGCTTGCCATTATTAATTATTTTAAAGCTCTTAGAGGTCTCATCTTATACTAGATCACATCAGAAGTAAGACTAATAAGGATCAGGTACAAACTCATATTTGCTGGACATATCATTGCATATCATCCCAAAGTTTCTGGCACTACATAATGCTGGAGTAGATTCTTGAATATTAAATTTAAAACTAAGGGAGAACATTGGCTTCTAAATTTTACAACTATAGTATTACAGCTAAACACAAGTGCAAATGGGCAGCCTTATCAACTGCATGAGTAATCTTAAGGAAAACTTATTGGTGAACATACAGAACATTTCACATGCATTTGTCTACAAAGTACAAATTCTTCCCAACCTCAGAACTTGATATGGGTTAGGACATTCCTCTCCCTTGGGCTGGTGACAAAGCTCTAACTGAAATGAGAAAGATTCTTCATACCTGGTAAATATGCAAGTTTCCAAAGATATTGCGACTGGCAGAGCAAACCTGAATCCAAAAAGCATTTGTTTCTAGCAGGATATAAGATCAATATGCGGCCGGGCGCGGTGGCTCAAGCCTGTAATCCCAGCACTTTGGGAGGCCGAGGCAGGCGGATCACGAGGTCAGGAGATCGAGACCATCCTGGCTAACACGGTGAAACCCCGTCTCTACTAAAAAAATACAAAAAACTAGCCGGGCGAGGTGGCGGGCGCCTGTAGTCCCAGCTACTCAGGAGCCTGAGGCAGGAGAATGGCGTGAACCCGGGAGGCGGAGCTTGCAGTGAGCTGAGATCTGGCCACTGCACTCCAGCCTGGGCGGCAGAGCGAGACTCCATCTCAAAAAAAAAAAAAAAGATCAGTATGCAAAAGTAAATGGTATTTATGCAATTGCATGGCAGAATTTAAATGTAAAAGGAATACCATTTACAGTAATATCAAGTGTATAAAATCCATATATATGAATATGACTGAAAAGTACAGCATATTTCACAAAGAACATAGTGCAGGCCTAATAACTGGAAAGATATTGTTTGTTCATGTGTTGAACAAACAATATTGTTGAGATGTTCATTTCCTCTAATTTGATCTATGAATTCAATGCAATCCGACTCAAAATTTCAGAATGCATCGTTGGTAGAAAATGGTCAGCTGATTCTAAAATTAACATGAACTGGCTTAGCCAAAATGCCTGTTTAACGAACAGCAAAATTGGAGGGCTAGCTCCACCTGATATAAAGAACAATCATAGAGTTGTAATGGCCACAATGGATGCTTTGGCATGTGAGCAATTAAATGGATCAAAAGAAAATAGAGTCCAAATACAAGCCAATACATATATTGAGAACAGATTTTTGACAATCTTGAAAGAGCAATGTATTTAAAACTGCATAATATTTCAACAAATGATTGAGGATTTTCTTTTTTTTTTTTTTTGAGACGGAGTCTTGCTCTGTTGCCCGGGCTGGAGTGCAGTGGGGGATCTCAGCTCACTGGAAGCTCCGCCTCCCGGGTTTTACGCCATTCTCCTGCCTCAGGCTCCGGAGTAGCTGGGACTACAGGCGCCGCCACCTCGCCCGGCTAGGTTTTTTTTTGTATTTTTAGTAGAGATGGGGTTTCACCGTGTTAGCCAGGATGGTCTCGATCTCCTGACCTCGTGATCCGTCCGTCTCGGCCTCCCAAAGTGCTGGGATTACAGGCTTGAGCTACCGCGCCCGGCCGAGGATTTTCTTTTTAAGCAATGGATGTGACGTATTTGCAACCACATAAAAAATAAACAAGTAAAAAAAATTGAATTCATATGTCATATAATATATAAAAATTAGGGGTTACCAGAGGCTGGGAAGGAGATGGGGAGAAGGAAGAAAAGATATTAGTTAATGCATATAAAATATAGCTAATATAAGGAATAAGTTCTAGTATTTGATAGTATATTAGGGAGACTATAATTCAGAATAACATTGCATATTTTAAAACAACTAGAAGAATTGGAATATTCCTAACATAAAGATAAAATTTTGAGGTGACTGATATCTTACTTACACTGATTTGATCATTACAAATTGTATACGTTTATCAAAATATCACATGTATCCCTAAAATGTGTACAACTATTATACATCAATTAAAATAATGAAAAGTACCTCTTAGACAAATTAACAATGATTCCAATTCCATCAAGTATCTTTTCTGACCACAATGGTATGAAACTAAAAATTAACTACATAAGAAAACTGGAAAATTCAAAAATACATGGAAATTAAACAACATGCCTCTGAACAACTGATTGATCAAAGAACAAATCAAAAGGGAAATTTGAAAATATATTGAGGCAAACAAAAGTGAAAACAACAGCAAAAACAGCTCTAAGAGTCAAGTTTATAACCATAAATGCATACATTAAAAAAGAAGAAAGACTTCAAATATACATTATACCTCAAGAAACCAGGAAAAAAAAAAACCAACAAAATAAATCCAAAGTTCACTGAAGAAAGGAACAAAAATCAATGCAGAAGTCAATCAACTGAAGAATAGAAATACTACAGAAAAATAAAACTGAGTTGTTGTTGTTGTTGTTTTCCTTTTCGTTTTTCTTTTTCTTTCTCTTTCTTATTTTAGGAGAGACAACGTCTTACTATTCTTCCAGGCTGACTGGGAACAACTGGCCTCCAGTGATCCAACATAGGCCTCTCACGCGCAAGTTGTTTTTTGGGAAAAAGTAAAATTAACAAACACTTGGCTAAAATAACTAAGAAAAAAATAGAGAAGACTCAAATAAGTAACATTTGAAATGAAAGTGAAGGTATTACAACAGAAGCCTCACAAGTAAAAAGGATCATAAGAATCTATTATTAACAGCTCTATACCGTCAAACTGGATAGCCTAGAGTAAATGGATAAATTCTTAGAAACATACCACCTACCAGGATTGAATCAAGAAGAAACTGAAAGCCTGAACCACTAATAACAAGTAAAAGGACTGAAGAACCTCCCAACAAAGAGAAGCTCAGGACCAAATGGCCTCACAGCTGAACTCTTCCAAATATTTAAAAAAGAACCCGGGGCAGTGGCTCACGCTTGTAACCCCAGCACTTCCAAGGCCAAGGCGTACGGATTACCTGAGGTCAGCAGTTGGAGACCACCCTGGCCAACATGGTGAAACCCTGTCTCTACTAAAAAAATGTAAAAATTAACCGGGGGTGGTGGTGCGTCCGTGTAATCCCAGGTACTTGGGAGGCTGAGGCAGGAGAATCGCGTTGCAGTGAGCTGAGATGGCGCCATTGCACTCCAGCCTGGGCAACAGAGCAAGACTCTGTCTCGGGGCGGGGTGGGGGGGGGAAGAAAGAAAACGAAAACCTCTGCAAATCATAATGCATTTAGTTCACTTTCTGAGAGTGTGATTTCCTCTTCCTGTGGAAATAGCGATAATTTTTATGAGGGGTGCTGCCCGACCCCACTGGAGGAGCGGGTAAGATGAGGACTGTGCTCGGTGTTATCTCCCTACAGAACCACACAGGCTGATCGGTAATACCTGTGGCCCCTAAGTGTCCGTAAGGGGACTGGTCCCTCTACAGCATTACTTATGGCTGTGGACTCCCACTATATGGCAACAAGATGTATATGTGTGAGTAGTTGGCAAAACCATTATAGGCAACAGAAATTCAAAATGTTTCAGAACTCTAAAAAGTTCGCCTCATGTAGTATTTGGTCTATTGCAGGGGGCCCCAAGCCCCTGGGGCTGTGGTCAGCTTCCTGTCCTGGGCCTCTTAGGCACCAGGCCGCACAGCAGGATATGAGTGGCCGGCAAGCGAGCATTCCAGCCTGAGCCCTGCCTCCTGTCAGATCAGCGGTAGCATTAGATTCTCATAGAAACATAAACCCTATTGTGAAGTGTGCGTGAAAGGAATCTAGGTTGTGGGCTCCTTATGATAATCTAATTAATGCCTGATGATCTGAGGTGGAACAGTTTCATTCCGAAATGATCCTTCCCTCTTTTCAGGTCCCCCACCCCTGGTCCAAGGAAACATTGTCTTCCATGAAACCAGTCCCTGGGGCAAAAAAGTTTGGAGACTGCTGGTCTTCAGTGTCCCAAAACCCTTTTCTATGGTTCCTTCCCAAAGCCTGGAGGCTCTGAGTCCTCTCCTGTTCTTATACTCCTGTGTGTTGAGAAAAATAGCATTTCGTATGCTCTGAAGGCTCTCCAGAACATTCTTTCTAGGCTGCAGAATGGAGATTAATAATAACAGAATAATCGGCATGGCCTTGTTAGCCAATCCAAAGCCCTCTGGGCTGAAGTGGGGGTTTGTTTTTCACTTCAGGGACATCCAGCCTGGCTACCTTCCATCTCAGCATCCCCAAGCACAGACAGGAAGTGACATCACCCATTTACATGATGTCTGTCTTTGTGACCTGGGCCACTGGGTGGCTTACCTCAGAGGCGGAAATGCCAGAGATGGGTGTTCTGGGTATGATTAACAAAGGGAAAACTGAGAGCGTTCCTACTGAAGCCTCTTCTCCTTTCAGCTCCCACCCAGGCGGCCTGTCCTTACGGGCCTTGCAGCGGAGACTTGAGCCACCACCTGTCCTTACAGGCCTTGGAGTGGAGACTTGAGCCACCACCTGTCCTTACAGGCCTTGGAGTGGAGACTTGAGCCACCACCTGTCAGAGGTGGAGGCTTCACAGGCACAGCCGGAGCTGAGAACCCTGGTGCCCAATTGTCTGCGACTGCAGCTGGATCAAGGGTTTGACTGTGGCTATGGCTTAGCCAGGTGGGGCGTTTCCTCCACCACCTGCAGCTTCACAGCCAACGCTGATCCTGGGAAGCAATGGCCCCTGCAAGGTAGGGAAGGAAAGGGAACCACGAAGCTCTAATCCGGCTGTTGGTGATCATGGTGCTGTGAGGGGAGGAGGCAATGTGGTCTCTTCGTGCTTCCTCAGAGTCAGTAGAAATCCACAATGTTCCAACCCAGTGAGGTGAGCAAGAGCCTGGGGTTTAGGATCAAATCAGCTCTCAGGTCCTGAGTTTAACCCTTACTCATTATTCACCTCGGCCAAGTCATTTGTGGTGTTGGCATTTACATCTCAGTTCTGTCATCCGAGAGACCTGAAAAATAATATCTACATTCAATCATTGCTGATAACATTAATTATGATAATTTCCAAGGACTAATTCAGTTAAAATTGCTCAATAAATCTGTGAATAGATGTTATCTAATTCTGTTTTCTGGTAAGTTAGCACCTAGGAAATGACTTGACATTCGTTGTTTCAACTGAGAAAGTAACTGTTAGGATCTCTACTTTCTAGGGACCCCCTTCCTGTGTTTTCTTAGACAGTCTCTTTTGCCAGTTTTCTTCCTCTCCGTCAGCATCCCTTTTAAAGTCAATTTTCCCCTATCGAGCACTTTCAGTAACAACCTATTAGGCACATTAGTAAAAGTGCAAATCCTGGGCCCACAAGTCAGTCTCCTGACATACTGAGCTTCTTGCTCTGTTTTCTCCCCTCGTTTTGAAATAAAAGAATAAAAGGGCAACCTTCTCATGTAAAGGGTATAAATCTGTCTCTTCTACGAAACTCCATTTAGTTCATCATCTCCACCCATGTCCATGGCCATGTCTTCAGTTTTCTTCTCACAGGGATCCACTTCTGCTCAGATTTCCTTAAAACCCTGGGTCATGTTCATCCTTACTCTCCATCCCACTCAATATCTACTCCTGGAGCCCCTGGGGCTGCCTGATGCTCATCTGTCAAGTGATGTCCCCAGCTGAGGAATAAGGAGACCCATGTCCTCAGGAGGGAGGGTCACGTGATGTAACGAGCACCATCTGGATCCCCGGAGAGGCCACACGGAAGACGCTCAGTGAGTGTCGGGGGATGTGTAGTCCCTGACACGTGCCCTGATAACTTTGAGTATTTAAACTGATTTCTTCCCACTGATGTCTCTTTTGCTTCTTCATGGATTCCCACACCCCCAGTCAGGACTCATCCACCTGGCTCCAACACTCTCACCTGCTGGCTTCCCCAGGAGTCCAGAGCACTAACCAGGCTCCAGGCAAGAGGACAGAGTGAAAGCCTTTTGTTTCATTCTCCTTTACCTGGTGACTTCTCCCTGCTGTCTAACAGGGCATTTGTTTCTCACCATGTCTTCCCTCTCTCATTCATCTTATTTTTCTAAAATTTTTTTCCATTTTCAATGGACCAGATTATAATGTTAGTGATTATAATGCTAATTCACATCTTCCACATCCCTATGTAATAATTTCTTCCAATAGATTTTTATATATAAACATATGCATTTATGTCATTTGTCATATACATTATGCATATTTGGCATACATTTTTAATAAAATGTAGATATATGCTATATACATATCTGTATGATCATTTCATCAATATCCCATGTTTAGTGTATCCAATTCTTTTCTCTCATGTTCATTTAATGTTGATTTTTAGAATCTCCTCCCTCCCAAAACATAGCCTGTATCCAGTGTGATTTCCTTGCCTTTGCCTTATCTACCTGGAAGCTATTTGTGTTTATTAATCCTAAGTTTTTTGAATATGTTTGTCAACTGGATCACCTTTTCCTCCTGGCAATCTTGTCATTACTGGGTGATGCATGAAAAATCAACAATGCAGAAAATACCAAAATGTCTTTCCTGGCTTCCCTTTACCCCTTGGACTTTCTTATTTATGGCCACTTTCCTTCTCTGATGATCCTCCTGGGTGGAAGAGAAAGTCACAGTAAGATCATGGATGACAGTGAACGCTGTTGGGTGTGGTTTCATTTTCAGAGCTGGGTTTAGAGCCTCCTGGAATGAAGAACCCTCCCCAGCTGGAAGGTGATGCTCTTGAAGGCTCAACTGACAACACACATGAGCATCAAGTCATTGGCCACAGCTATGCCTCAAGTGTCCTAAAACTGAAGATGATCAAAAGAAAACTGCCATTCAGCAAGTGGAGACTGGCATGCAGATTCCCTGGCCTGCAAGCTTAGGGTACGAAGGTATTCACATCTATGGCTCTTAGCTGCCCTCACTCCTTATTTCTCTCTGTTAATGATGACAGCTTCTTCTCCCATTGCTTTTCTCTTCCCTATTTGTTCTCTCCAGCAGCTGCTGTCACCTCTGTCTGGTCTTACCTCTGTGTCCATGGGCTGCCACCCTGCCAGGTCCTTCTGGTCCCCATCGCCTGTTTGCTCTGTGAACTTTGCTCTGTTCCCACTGCTGCTGTCCTGAGAGTCCCTCTCATGGGCGCAGGAGAGCCCAGCCTCCTTGTCCCCCTCCAAGAGCATGGTGTGAGCTCTTAACCACAGGATTCTTTGCCTGGAATCACACAGCTTGAGTAATTTGCCTTTCCTCTCTGCATCCCAAACTCCATTGCCTCTTGTCACTGGGAACATTGCCTTAATACATCATTTATACACAGATTTTTCTCTTGGGACAGCTTTTGAGCAACCCAACTAAGTCAAACTTTAACTCTCCCCTTGTACATGGGAATGAGACGTGTTAAAACTGAGCACTAAGAACTCCAAGTCAAAAACTAAATTAGAACCTGGATCACAGGTGAGAATTCCCTGCTAGCCTGGAGTCAGCTGTGTCTTCAGCTCTAGATGGGCAACCTTATGTCAACGTGGATGAAGTTTCCAGAGACTCAGTGTCTGCTCCTCATGGACTCACTTAGCTGACATTAACTGGAGAACATTTATGACATTCCAAAGGGACTTCAGCCAAAGGGTAGATGCAGATAGCAGGGCAGGACTTTGAACCGCATAGACCATGAGGTACATTCTCACCTCTGTCCTTTTTATTCACATACCTACTTCTTTTTTTTTTTTTTTTTTTTTTTTTGAGATGGAATCTCGCTCTGTCGCCCAGGCTGGAGTGCAGTGGCCAAATCTCAGCTCACTGCAAGCTCCGCCTCCCGGGTTTATGCCATTCTCCTGCCTCAGCCTCTGGAGCAGCTGGGACTACAGGCGCCCGCCACCTCACCCGGCTAGTTTTTTTTTTGTATTTTTTAGTAGAGACGGGGTTTCACCGTGTTAGCCAGGATGGTCTCGATCTCCTGACCTCGTGATCCGCCTGTCTCGGCCTCCCAAAGTGCTGGGATTACAGGCTTGAGCCACTGCGCCCGGCCTCACATACCTACTTCTACAAGCTCAGTTAGAGTCTAAAACACAACTCAGGTGACTCTTGAGGACAGAGAAATAAGACAGCATTTAGTGAATTAACTTTGAGAAAAGTGAGTCCAGGGGCCAGCTTTATGTCCACATGAGATGATAGACAATAATCTATCTGTAGGACAGACTTTGCCTCAGACCAGCCCAAGTGAGAGATTTAACTGAAATTGTCAGAAGAAAGACTAAAATCCATAGAGCCACAGAGAATGAAGGCGATCCTGAGAGAAATGAGGATAGGAAAGAACATGACGGGAAATTGGTTTGGTTCATTCATTGTCTCTAAATCCTGCGACCATATAATAAGCACCTGGTGAGATTTCAATAAAGATGAATGCCTTGAACTGACATCTTGAGATTTTCACTTAAATGGTCTGGGGTGTGATTTGAGCATCAGTACCTTTAAAAAAACTTCCATGATATTCTAATATACAACTGAAGATGACAAGGACCACTGGTTTACTCTGACCTCAGGTTTTCAACATGGAGATGACCACATGTGTGGCTACTCCACACAAATGCTGAGCATCCATCAGACATTGATGGGATCTGTATTCACCTCTCAACAGTAGTATTTGTAGAACGTAGAAAAAAATTAAAAAGAAAAACAAGAAAATAGATGGATTAGACCTATAGTCTCTCTACTTAAAGCACACTTGCTTAATTTTGAATACAAGTAAAATAAGAAATAGTCATTATATTGAAACTCAGTATACAGAAAACAATACCTCGTATATTACACATATTCAAATTTAGTATTTTCTTTTCAATTTTATTTTATTGTGTTTTATTTTTAAGACAGAGTCTCACTCTGTCATCCAGGCTGGAGTGCAGTGGTGCAGTCTCGGCTCACTGCAACCTCCATCTGGCAGCTTCAACAATTCTCATGCCTCAGCCTCCTGAGTAGCTGGGATTACAGGTGCATGCCACCACACTTGGCTAATTTTTGTATTTTTTAGTAGAGGCATGGTTTCACCATGTTGGCAAGGCTGGTCTTGAACTTCTGGCCTCAAGTGATCCATTCACCTCGGCTTCCCAGAGGTGGGATTTAGGCATGAGCCATCATGCCCAGCCTTCTTTTCAATTTTAAAATAAATTCTGCAGTTTACATTTCCACACACTGATTCCACAGCCCATTAATGGATTTAGCACTGCAATGTAAAAATTCTGCTTTGCTCAATTCTTGACATTCAGTCAAATCCTCAAAGATAACTCGTATGTCTCACTCCACTAGAGAGACTATAATAATTAAAAACTGAAACTCGGCGGGGTATAGTGGCTCATGCCTCTAATTCCAACACTTTGGGAGGCTGAGGGGGGTGGATCACCTGAGGTCAGGAGTTTGAGACCAGCCTGGCCAACATGGTGAAACCCTGTCTCTACTAAAAACACAAAAATTAGCTGGGCGTGATGGCACGTGCCTGTAATCCCAGCTACTCAGGAGGCTGAGGCAGGAGAATCACTTGAACCCGAAGGCAGAGGTTGCAGTGAGCTGAGATCACACCACTACACTCCAGCCTGGGTGACAGAGCGAGACTCCATCTCAAAAAAAAAAAGACATAATAATAATAAAACTGAAACTCAGGAAGAGATGATACATGAATAGTTTTTTTATGCTACCCTTGACGTTGGCATAAAATTCTAAAAAGAAATCTTTCCCAACAAACCTTTTGGGAAAAGGGAGAGGAGAATGCACTAAAACACAAACTAATCCTTTTCACTTTCTACTTCAGAGTTTTGTTGATCAGATATTGAGAATATTTCTAGAAATGCCTTAAGGTATAACCAGGTGTGGAATCAGCTTCAGGGAATTAGGGATAATAAGTTGGGCCATGGTTACAATCTCCACCCTTCCTTTGTAATTCCATTTGACTCTTTCCTTTTCCTTTTTTTCTGATCCATTTTGGAAGAACACATATTTCTTTTGTCTTTTTCTCATTTTTTATTTTAACCAACAAAACAAGCAGCAGTGACATCATCTTTCTTTGTCAAAGCTCATTCCTATCCTAGCCAAGGTGACCCAGCAACCTCCAGTGACTGTCGAGAACTCCAGATTGGAGAATTTACTCTCCCTTCTCTCCAACTTACTGAAGGGGCCTTCGTGCGTGGGTTCCAGTTTCAGGGTTGTCAATAGCAAGTCATGTGGCTTTAGTTAAGTCAGCCCCGTGGCATCACTGCTCCTCTGTTGTAAAAGGCAGAACTGGACGTGGATGTGGTCTGAAGTCCTTCCTGTATCTCACATCCAGGGTTCTTCCCATGGCCCTGCCCACCCTTCCCTAAGAGACTGGGACATGGAGTTGTAAGGGGGTGGGTTTCTCTGCAAAAGGCCCTTTCCTTCTGCAGCCCTCTGTTTCTGAGCTTTCATGGTTGATGCTGAGAACATCCTCACTGAGAGCTCTCAGTGATAGCTTGTCACAGAGTGAAAAGCTATCACTCTGCTCCTTATACATTGGGAATCAGGAGGAAAGGGGCTGCTGGTTGGGCAGAGCTAGGGTCCTTATATCCTTCATCTCATGCTGACTGGAAGTTCAGGGGCATTTACTTTTCACTTGTGGATGGCACTTGCCATTCACCCAGCCTGAGGCTCACCCTTCAGCTCATCCTCCTAGCAGGAGCTCAGTTTGCCCGGGCTATAAACACTTAACTGTCCCTCTAGACTCAGCCATCAGCAGGACCTGACAAAGATGCCCATTTGATCTTTCCTTCTCTTTCTCCTGCAGATACTAAATGCTGCTGGAACAATGAAAAGAAAGAACAGATGTCACAAAAAGCATTTTCATTTGATGAAAAAAACTTAAAGAGTAAAGCAATTGAAAGCTCAACACAACACGGGAGGGATCCGTGGCTGAAGATTGTATTTCAGAACCACTGACTGCTCTTGACAATTGTTAACCCACTAGGCTCCTTTGGTTAGAGAAGCCACAGTCCTTCAGCCTCCAATTGCTATCAATACGTAGGAAGACCACAGCTAGATGGACAAACAGCGTGGAGAGCCCTTAGCCCTGCTCCTCTCAATTCCATCCTGTAGAGAACAGGAGTCAGGAGCTGTTGGCAGGAGACAGCATGTCACACGGGACTCTGCCAGTGCAGAATATGAACAATGCCATGTTCTTGTTAAAAATGCTTAGCTTGAGTTTCATAGGAGGTAATCATCAGACAGACAACTGCAGAGTGTAGAATACTGAGCAGGACAACTGTCCTTCACACAGTCCATGTCACCATGAATCACACAATAAAAAGGAGAAAGACATTTTGGGTTCAAAAAAAGTAAAAAGATAATGTAGCTACATTTCTTTTTTTTTTTTTTTTTTGAGACGGAGTCTCGCTCTGTCGCCCAGGCTGGAGTGCAGTGGCCGGATCTCAGCTCACTGCAAGCTCTGCCTCCCGGGTTCACGCCATTCTCCTGCCTCAGCCTCCTGAGTAGCTGGGACTACAGGCGCCTGCCACCTCGCCCGGCTAGTTTTTTGTATTTTTTAGTAGGGACGGGGTTTCACCATGTTAGCCAGGATGGTCTTGATCTCCTGACCTCGTGATCCGCCCGTCTCGGCCTCCCAAAGTGCTGGGATTACAGGCTTGAGCCACCGCGCCCGGCCTAGCTACATTTCTTTAGTTATTTTGAACCCAAAGTATCTCCTCATCTTTCTGTTGTTGTCATTGATGCTGGGGACATGGACTTGTTTGTAGAGGACAGGTCAGCTGTCAGCTCAATGTTCTACATTTTGAAGTTGTCCAAAATGTCCTCATGATTAAATTCAGCCTAAATGTTTTGCCAGGAACACTGCAGAGTCACTACTGAGAGTTTCCTACCTTAGCCCATCTGCAGGCAGAGAAGGTCCAGTTTGTCCATCACCATTTTCGTGATACTAGGACTGGTCACTTGGTTAAGGAGGAATCTAGGAGACCTGTCCCTTTTAGAGACACCTTATTTTTAATGAAGTAGTTGGGAAAATGGTTTTTAAAGTATAAGTGTCCTGTATTCCAATGATCATCTTCTAAATATTTTATCATTCACTAATCTTTCCTTCTCTTTCTCCTGCAGATACTAAATGCTGCTGGAACAATTGCCCGTGTCAATTATTGCCTGCCTGTCAACAATTGCCTGCCCGTGTCAATTATTATATTCATATCTCTACACTGGAAATTTTCTATTTCAGTTTTTACTATATCCTTATTTTTGCTAGTTTTTGTTGTTGAAAAAAACATTTCCTGTCTGGGTTTTAATTTTTGTCGAAAGTTAACTTTGGACTGGCGAATTGTTTTTTACATTCAGTGTTATGATCTTTTCTTATGTTGATTGGTTTTGGTAGGTAATGATACAAATTAATAAGAACATTTTTATTTCCGTGTTTATTTTCTAAATGCTTTCACATTGTAGGCTACGTTTATCATATGTAGCAGATTGTATTTACTATATTTCTTTGTTCTAGTTATTTGTATTCTTTAATAGTGTGTGTGTGTGTGTGTCTGCGTGTGCCTTTGGCATTTAGGAAGGGTTGTATAGGTCATGTTTAATATTGCACTAAAATGTTTTTGATAGTTTTTCCCCTTTGAAGTAGACACACTTCTAATATTTGGTTTATACGTTTTAAATTATAATTTTCAACATCAAATATTTCCATATGACAGTCAATTACATGATTTGTTTTCTTTTCCCTATCTTCTTTACCTGCCACTTCTCATAATAGTAGATAGAGATGAAGATGAAGAGAGAGGAGAGAGAGAGAGAGAGGAGACAGGGAGAGAGAGAGGAGACAGAGAGAGAGAGAGAGAGAGAGAGAGAGAGAGAGAGAGAGAGAGATTGAGATTGATTTTAAGGAATTGGCTCATATAATTGTGGATGCTTGGTGAGACCAAATCTGATGAGGTAGACGAGCAGGCTGGAGACTCCGGGGAGAGTTGCAGTTCAAGTCTAAAGGGAATCTGCTGGCAGAATTCCTCCTTGTTAGGGGGAGGTCAGGTTTTATACTATTAAGGCCTTCACCTGACTAGATGAGGCCAACTCACACTGTGGAGGGTCATCTGCTTTACTCAAAGTCCGCTGATTTCAATGTCTCATTTCATCAAAAAACACCTTCACAGAAACATCAGAATAATATCTGACCAAATATCTGGGCACCATGGCCCAGCCAAATTTACACATACAATTAAGCATCACAACATATAATATAGAAAATGTAGAAAATCAAAGACCAAAGAACATCTTGAGAGAAGCTAGAGAAAGAAAACACCTTACCTTAGAAGAACAAGGATGAGTATTA
Source organism: Trachypithecus francoisi (assembly GCF_009764315.1). NCBI lineage: Eukaryota > Metazoa > Chordata > Mammalia > Primates > Cercopithecidae > Trachypithecus > Trachypithecus francoisi. The sequence continues at coordinate 47,963 of NW_022680877.1, forward strand.
CATTAGACTTCTCTTCAGAAACCATGCAAGAAAGAACAGCATGCAGCTGTATATTTACTGTTGGAGGAAAAAGAACCCTGTTAACCTAGAATTCTGTAGAATTACCCTTCAAACGTGAAGGAGAAATAAAGACCTCCTTGACAAACAAAAAGTGAGGGAATTTGTCACCAGTAATTTTGTCTTCCATGAAAGGTTAAAAGAAGTTCTTCAGAAAGAAGAAAAAAAACACAAAGGTGGCCAGGAGCGGTGGCTCACGCCTGTAATCCCAGCACTTTGGGAGGCCGAGGCGGGCGGATCATGAGGTCAGGAGATCGAGACCATCCTGGCTAACACAGTGAAACCCCGTCTCTACTAAAAATACAAACAAAAACTAGCTGGGCGAGGTGGCGGGCACCTGTAGTCCCAGCTACTCAGGAGGCTGAGGCAGGAGAATGGCGTGAACCCAGGAGGCGGAGCTTGCAGTGAACTGAGATTGCGCCACTGCACTCCAGTCTGGGCCACAGAGCGAGACTCCATCTCAAAAAAAAAAAAAAAAAAAAAAAAACACAAATGTTAGAGACATGGCTACAGGAAGGAAGGAGGTTAGAGAAGGAATAAATGAAAATAAAATAAAATATTTTATTATGTTTATTCTTAATTCATATAACCGTCTGTCAAAATAAGAAAAACAGCAATAATAGATTGGATGATTATACATTATTAATACATCAAATGAATGATAGCAATGTTTTAAAGGGTGGTAAGGGCCGGGCACGGTGGCTCAAGCCTGTAATTCCAGCACTTTGGGAGGCCGAGACGGGCGGATCACGAGGTCAGGAGATTGAGACCATCCTGGCTAACACGGTGAAACCCCGTCTCTACTAAAAAATACAAAAAACCAGCCGGGCATGGTGGCGGGCGCCTGTAGTCCCAGCTACTTGGGAGGCTGAGGCAGGAGAATGGCGTGAACCCAGGAGGTGGAGCTTGCAGTGAGCTGAGATCTGGCCACTGCACTCCAGCCTGGGCGACAGAGCGAGACTTTGTCTCAAAAAAAAAAAAAAAAAAAAAAAACCAATAAAATAAAGGGTGGTAAGAAGGAATTAGGAATTTTGTTTTTAAGGTACCCGCATGACCCATGAAGCATCATAGCATTACTTTAAGTTGATTTAGATTACTTGTAAGTATATATGGCAAGCAATAGGGTGAAAACAAAAACAACATTTTTCTTTTAAGAAATGGAATTCGTATTGTAAGAGAGAAGAAAAAAATGGGATCATATAACATGTTCAGTTATAGCCAGAGAAGGTAGAAAAAGAGTAAAAGACACAAAAGGAAACAATGAAGAAAGTAAAAAAATAGAAACAGTTATACATATGGTACATATTAATCCAATGATATCAATAATCACTTTAAATGTGAATGGTCCAAGTACACCAATTAAAAGACAGAGACTGGCAGAATGGAAAATGAGGTCCAACTATATGTTGTCTACAACGAACCTACTTTAAATAAGAAGGCACAGAGATATTAGAAGTGAAGAGATGGAGAAAGATATATCATACTCATTGTAATCAAAAGAAAATTGGAGTAGTAGCTGGGTGCCGATGCTCACACTTGTAATCCCAGCACTTTGGGAGGCTGAGGCAGGTGGATCACTTGAGGTCAGAAGTTCAAGACCAGCCTGACCAACATGGTGAAATCCCATCTCTACTAAAAATACAAAATTGGCCGGCTGTGGTGGTGCATGCCTTTAGTCACAGCTACTTGGGAGTCTGAGGCAGGAGAATCGCTTGAACCTGGGAGATGGATGTTGCAGTGAGCTGAGATTGCACCACTGTACTCTAGTCTGGGCATCAAGAGTGAAACTCAGTCAAAAAAAAAAAAAAAAAACTAGAGTAGCTATATTAATTTGAGATGGAGCTGACTTCAGAGGGAGGAAAATCATGGGAATAAAGACAGTCATTATATAACGACAAAGAGGTCATTTCTCTAAGAAGATATGGCAATCATTAAATGATATGCACCTAACAACAGAGCATCTAAATATCAGGGGGAAAAGCTGTTAGAACTTCAAGGACAAATAGACAGATTCACTATTGCAGTGAAAGACTTCAGCTTCAATAATTGACAGATCCAGCAGGCAGGAAATCAATAAAGATAAAGTGAAACTGGACACCACCATCAGTCACCTGGATCCAACCGACTTTTTAGATTACTTCATCCAACAAGAGCATAATACATATTCTTTTTAGGGTCACATGGAGTGTTCACCAAGATCCACCACATTCTGGCCCATAAAACACACTTCAACACATTTAATGGGATAGAAATCATACCAAATATGCCCTCAATTCAAATTATAGAACTGAAGTAGAAATCAATAACAGATAGCTGGAAAACCCCAAAATTGGAGATCAGACAAAACACTTCTAATGACATATGAGTCAAGAAAAAGTCTCAGGGCAAATTACATATTTTGAGCTAAATGAAAATAAACATACAACTTATAAAAAATTTCTGGGTGCAGGAAAACTGGTGCTTAGAAAGAAATTCATAGTATTCAATGCATATGGTAGCAAAGAAAAAAGATCTACAATCAATAATCTGAACTTACACTTTAGGAAACTCAAAAAACAAGAACAAATTAAATCCAAAGTGAGTGGAAAGCAAGAAACAAGAAAAATTAGAGGAGAAATCAAGGAAATTGAAAATCAGAAATCAATAGAGAAAAATCAACAAAACCAAAACGTAGTTCTTTAAAATAATCAATAAAATTGATAAACATCTAGCTGGTGAATTAAGAAACGATGAGAGAAGATACAAATTACAAAAAGGAAAGAAGGTCCTCACTACTGATCTCATGGATATTAAAAGGATAACAGATGAAGATTATCAACAATTCTCTGCTCACAAATTTGATAACTTGATGAATTGGACCAAGTCCTTGAAAGACACAGTCTACCAAAACTCACACAAGGAGAAATAGATAACCTAAATAGATCTCTATCTATTAATGAAACTGAAGCAACAATTAACAACCTTCCAGAACAAAGCACCAGGTCTAGATGGTTTCACCACCAAACATTTAATGAATAAATGATACCAATTATCTCTAGAAAATGGAAGCCGAGGGAACACGGCTTATCTCTGGTCTAGGAGGCACTTTATTCTAGTAGCAAAACAAGACAAACGGTTTTGAACCAGGATATTGAACTAGCCTGCGCTGCTGAGCAGCTCCTGAAACTCAGCCCTGGAAGAACCAGAGAAGCAAGAAGGAAACATGGCTCACGGGACCTGTGAAAAATGGTAAACCTCCCTTAGAGACCAAGGCGGTTTTGAACCGGTGTGTGTGGAAGGTTGATGTTCACAGGTAGGTGAGAGAGAATGACATACAGAAAAGTGTTTTCGGTTCTGCTCTTGTTTCTGACTCCATTGCTATGGCCAACTGAGGCTCTTACCCCTTCACGAAAGATATTTGTCAGCGGCTTTTTTTTTTTTTTTTTTGAGACGGAGTCTTGCTCTGTGGCCAGGCTGGAGTGCAGTGGCGCGAACTCGGCTCACTGCAACCTCCACCTCCCGGGTTCCAGCGATTCTCCTGCCTCAGCCTCCCGAGTAGCTGGGATTACAGGCGGGTGCTACCACGCCTGGCTAATTTTTTGTATTTTTAGTAGAGACGAGGTTTCACTGTGTTGGACAGGATGGTCTGGATCTCCTGACCTTGTGATCCCCTCCTCGGCCTCCCAAAGTGCTGGGATTACAGGCGTGAGCCACCGTGCCTGCCTTTTAATCCGCCTGTGTGGCAGCTGCGATGTGACACCTGGACCCATATAAGCTTCCCTGAGGAAAAGAGTAGATGAAAACAGGGGAGGACAAACGAGATGATCCCGGGACGTTCCTTTTCCAGCTTTCCTCCCCAATCCTCCAGAGGTGATGATTGTCATGGCCTCCCCAGCATGATGCTTAAAGAGACGCATTAAAAAGAATCCCCTAGGCGGGGCGCAGCTGCTCACCCCTGTAATCCCAGCACTTTGCGGGGCCGAGGCGGGCGGATCACAAGGTCAGGAGATCCAGACCTTCCTGGCTAACACGGTGAAACCCTGTCTCTACTAAAAATACAAAAAATTAGCTGGGCATGTTGGTGGGCGCCTGTAGTCCCACCTACTCGGGAGGCTGAGGCAGGAGACTCTAGCCTGGGCGACAGAGCAAGACTCCTTAAAAAAAAAAAAAGTTTGGCCGGGCGCGGTGGCTCAAGCCTGTAATCCCAGCACTTTGGGAGGACGAGACGGGCGGATCACGAGGTCAGGAGATGGAGACCATCCTGGCTAACACGGTGAAACCCCGTCTCTACTAAAAAATACAAAAAACTAGCCGGGCGAGGTGGCGGGCGCCTGTAGTCCCAGCTACTCGGGAGGCTGAGGCAGGAGAATGGCGTAAACCCGGGAGGCGGAGCTTGCAGTGAGCTAAGATCCGGCCACTGCACTCCAGCCTGGGCAACAGAGCAAGACTCAGTCTCAAAAAAAAAAAAAAAAAAGTTTAAAACTTTTAGGAAAAGCCCTAAGAACAGCTTTTATTAAAACTGTCTTCAAGAAAATAAAAGGTGTTGGGAAAAAATTGTTGCCTTAATGTTTTCTAAGCAAAGGCATGATCCATCAAGGAGAAATATACTTAGGTTTTTTTAAAGTTAATTTTTATGTTTTAATAATTCACATACAATCTTAAGAACTCAGAGAGAAATAGAGAGATCCCTTGTACACCTTACTCAGTTTTCTCCAATGGTAACATCTCGGTAATATTTCCAAAATGGTAATATTTGCATATAATGCAAATGTATTGCAATGCCACAGTACCAGGAGATTGACATTGATACAAGCAAGGTAGAGAACATTTCCATCAACACCGGAATTCATCATGTTGCCTTTTTATAGCCACGACCAAGTCTATTCAGTGCTGCTCCTCCTTCCCTCCTTAACCCCTGGCAACTACTAATCTATTCTCCATTCCTATAATTTATTCATTTCAACAATGTTACATAAATGAAATCCTACAACTAACCTTTGGGATTACGCCTTGTCCACTCAGCATAATTCTGTGAAGATTCATTCATGTCATTGTGGGTATCAGTAGTTTGCTCTTTTTTTAAAAAAAAATCATTGAGGACTATTTGGTGCTATGGATATATACCGCAGTTTGTTTAACCATTCACCTCATGAAAGTCGTCTGTACATTGTTTCCCCAGTTTTGGCTATTAAAATAAAGCCGCTACAAACTTTAGTACATGGGTTTTGTGTGGACATGAGTTTCTATTTCTTTGCAGTAAATGCAGGGAATGCAATTCCTAGGGGGTATGGTAGTTGCACATATAGTTTTAAACTTAAAAACTATACAGATATTCTCCAGAGTGGGCTGTAACAGTTTACATTCCCACCATCAAAGTATGAGTGATTCAACTTTCTCTGAATCCTTGACAGCACTTGATGTGGTCACACTTTTATTTTGGCCATACTGATAGGTATGTAGCAATTTCTCATCGTTTTAATTAGTAAATCACTAGTGGCTACTAATGTTCTGATTCAACATATGAATTTTGCAGGGGCTGGGCACAATGCATCCCATAATAATGTGTATTCTGGTGTGGTTGGATGTTCTAAAATTGTCAATTTAAGTCCTGCTGGTTGATCATGCTGTTGGGTTCTTTTATATTCTTGTTGATTTTCTGTCTGGTTGTTGTGTACATTGTTGAGAAAGGGGGACATTGAAGCATACAGCTATATTTGTGGATTAGTCTAGCTATCTGTTCAGTATTTTTCAGTTGTTGTTGCATAGACATTTATGACTTTTGTCGGGGGAGGGGTTGGTGGATTGGCCCTTTCATCATTTTCTAACATCCCTCTCTCTCTCTCTGATTAGTTTCTTTGTTCTGAAATATACTATATCTGGCATTAATATAGCCAGTCTTACTTTCCTTTGGCTAATGTTTGCATGATATATCTTTTTCCAGCCTTTTGATTTCTACTTGCCTGTATCATGTTTGAAGGTAATCTCTTCGTAGCCAGAATGCAGTTGTCCATTAACCTACTCTGCCAATCTCTGTCTTGTAATTGGTGTACTTAGGCCATTGATATTTAATGCGATGATTGATATGGTAGGGCTTAAGTCTGCCATTTTGTTTTTCTTTTTCTCTTTGTTCTCTCTGGTTTCATTTTCTGGATATGCTTTCTTTTTCTTACTTGCTGTGGTGACTTGAACATCTTTGAGAATGGTGTTTTGCCTTATCCATTGTGTTTTTTAGTATATGTGTTTGCATAGCCCTCTTGGTTTCTCCAGGTATATATATTCATATGTCTGTGCATCTATATCTGACCACACAGTATACTGGTGGACGATAGACAAGTAACCTTCTATGTAGGTCTCTTTACCCTTCCAGTTTATAATTGTTTCCAACATTTTCTTTATGGAGAGTTAGAACCACATCGAATGGTGCTATGATTTTTTTTTTTTCCTGAAACTGTCAAGCATAGTTTAGAAAACACAAGAGGAGAAAGAAGGCCTATTTTGCTTACCATTTTAAAAAATTTTCTTTCTGATGTCCCAAGGTTCCTTCTTTAATCATTTCCTTTCTGTCTAGAGAATTCCCTTTAGCCTTTCTTTTAAGGTAGAACTGCTGGTCAGAGATTCCCTTAGCTTTTCTTAATCTGAAACTGTTTTGATTTTCCCCTTAATTCCTGAAAGATGTTTCTGTTCGAGAGAGAAGTCTGGGCTGACAATTATTTTCTTTTTTTTTTTTTTTTTTTTTTTTGAGGCGGAGTCTTGCTCTGTGGCCCGGACTGGAGTGCAGTGGCCGGATCTCAGCTCACTGCAAGCTCCGCCTCCCGGGTTTACGCCATTCTCCTGCCTCAGCCTCCCAAGTAGCTGGGACTACAGGCGCCCGCCACCTCGCCCGGCTAGTTTTTTTGTATTTTTTTAGTAGAGACGGGGTTTCACCGTGTTAGCCAGGATGGTCTCGATCTCCTGACCTCGTGATCCGCCCGTCTCGGCCTCCCAAAGTGCTGGGATTACAGGCTTGAGCCACCGCGCCCGGCCAATTATTTTCTTTCATGGCTTGAAAAGCACTGCGCAACTTCTTTCTGCTTCCATGGTTTCTGATGAGAAATCCATCATCACCGGAATTGTTTTTCCTTTCTATGTAAGGTGTCACCTTTCTCTGTTGCTTTCCAGATATTTTCCTTGTCTTTTGTTTCCAACATTTTATTTTTTCACGTGTCTTACCATAGATCTCTTTGGGTTTTATCCTATTTGGGGTTCTCACAGCTTCTTGAGCCTGTAGGTTAATGTCTCTTGCCAAATCTGGGAAACTTTCAGCCATTTGCTTCTTTGAGTATGTTTTCAGCCTGGTCCTCTTTCTCTTCCCCTTCCAGACATAGATAACAACATGAAAGTGAGACCTTTTGAGGTAGTTTCACAGGTCCCTGAGGTTCTGTTCACTTTCTCCCACCGTCTATTTTTTTCTCTGTTAAGATTGTGTAATTTCTATTTTTTTCATCTGCAGTATATGGATTTCTTTGCTCTGCACCATCCATTCTGCTGCTGAGCCTATCTGCTGGAATTTTTTATTTTAGCTGTTGTATTTTTACTTCTAATACTTCTATTTGGTTCTCCTTTGTGTCTTGCATTTATTTGCTAAGTCTTTCTACTCATCCATTTGTTTCAAGCGTGCTCATAATTACTCATTAAATCATTTTCATCAGGCTTGCCTGCTTTAAAGTCTTTATCAGACAATCCCAATACCTCTCTCATCTCATTACCAGTGTGTATTAGCTGTCTGTTTTCATTCAGTATGAGATTTTCCTAGTTCTTGGTATGATGAATGATTTTCAATTGAAACTTGGACTGTTGGGTATTATGTTATCAGAGTTTTGATTTTATTGAAATCTTCTGTTTTAACTTCCTTTTTTTGAGTCTGTTTCTACAGGGGAAGGGGAGTGCTGCCATCTCATTGTAGCCAGGTGTGTGCAGAAATCCCAGTTTCTCACCTGATGGACCTCTGTTGACATTCTGAGTGGAGGAGCTGCTAAGGTAGGAGAGGGAGTTCCAGCAGCCCACTCCTCCTCCACTGCTACCTCCCTGGCTGGGTGGGTAGGAGTGCTTCATTACTGCTTTCCATGTGGCCTCCAGTGACACCACAGGACACGGCTTGTTACTGCTGGGCGGTGATGAAAGTCCTGACTCTCCACTAGGACTCCTCTGACACCAGCCTAGCAGACAGAGGAAGAGGCACCTCATGACCACCTAATGAAGTCTAGGCTCCAAATGTAGTTTCTACTGACAGGGAGGTAAACATATTGTCACCTGGCAGGGATGATGATGATAGCTCCAGCTTCCTTCTCTAACATCTGTCATTGAAATTGGTTTTCCCCTCTAGGTAAGATGTCATCTTTCTCTGTTGCTTTTGAGATATTTTCTCTGCCTTTAGTTTCCAGCATTTTAGTCATTGTGTGTCTCATGATAAATAAAATGCTGGAACCTAAAGAACCTCTGGGCAAGGTGGGGGTTTAGGGTATGTCATTATACCTGTGCAAGTGTGAAACCCAAAGCCCCTCACTGGGAGGGGCTTTTATGTTGATGCAGCCACAGCTTTTTTTCCATGGTGCTTGACCTGAAGAAACGGATGATCATATATAAGTGTCTTGTCTTGCTAGACTGCCCCTTTGCTGATCCTTTGCCTAGAGAGAGCAGGATTGTATTGGGGGTTGTTGGATCTGTAGCCATTGGTATTTCTGGGTTGCCATCTCCTTTGACTCTACATCTAGGATGTATGCGGAGGGGGGGGGCATGGAGGAATCCTGGGAACTCGTCTCCTGGCTTTCTGTGGGTCTTGAGGAAGCCAGATGGAATCCTACCTTCTCTTTGACCTTCAGTCTTCCTATGTTTGTTTTATATACAAGGCCCAAGGTTTTTAGATGTAATGAGCAGGAAGAATAGGGCAACGTTCATCTATTCCGCTTCCCAGTGTATGCCTTTGATATCCTTGTCTTACCTTATTGATTTGGGTAGGATAGTCATGTGAAATATCAGTGGTGAGCATGGTCTTCCTTGCTTAGTTCCCAGTCCTAGAGGAAAAGCCTGCAGTTTTTCACCTTGAGGTAGGATGTTAACTGTGAATTTTTTGTACGTGGTCTTTATCGAGCTGACGAAGTCCTGTATTCCTATGTTTCTGAAAGTTGTAAAACATTTTCTTTCTTCCCTTCTTTCTTTTCTTCTTTCTATTTTTCTTATTTCTTTTTTTGTTTGCTTTGTTTTTTTGAGACGGAGTCTAGCTCTGTCACTCAGGTTGGAGTGCAGTGGCGTGATCTCGGTTCACTGCAACTTACACCTCCTGGGTTCAAGCAATTCTCTGCTTCAGCCTCTGAGTAGCTGGGATAACAGGCGCCTGCCACCACGCCCAGCTAATTTTTGTATTTTTAGTAGAGACGGGATTTCACCATGTTGGCTAGGCTGGTCTCAAACTGTTGACCCCAGGTGATCCGCCCACCTCGGCCTCCCAAAGTTCTGTGATCACAGGCATGAGCCAAAGTACCTGGCCTCCCTTCTTTATTTCTATCATGAATAGATGTTGAATTTGTCAAATTATTTTTCTTCATTGACTGATACTTTTTTTGTGGTCTGGTTTTGGAGTTGGGGTAATCATAGCTTCACAAAAATAGTTGAGAGGTGTTCCTTCATCTTCTGTTTTCTGGAAGAGATTGTATAGAATTGACGTTAATTTGGCCGGGCGCGATCAAATTAACTGCACTCCAGCCTGGGAGAGAGAGCAAGACTCTGCCTCAAAAAAAAAAAAAAAAAAAAAATTGATGTTAATTTTTCTTCAACCATTTGTTCGAATTCTCCAGTGAAACCATCTGGACCTGGAGCTTTCTTTTCTGGAAATTTTAAAATAAGGAATCCAATTATTTTCACAGTTACAGAGCTACTCAGATGACCTATTTTGCTTTAGTTGATATTTATGACAGATTTGTCCAATTCATCTGGGTTGTCAAATATATGTGTGTACAGAATTTTAAATAGTTTTTCCCTTATTATTATCCCTTTGATATCTGCAGAGTCTGTATGAGTGTAGTCTCTGTTTCGTCCTGATGTTCATAAGTTGTGACTTCTCATTTTCTTTGTCAAGTTTATTGATCTTTTCAAAGAGACAGCTTTATTTTCACTGGTTTCCCCTTTAGTTTTTTCTGTTTTCAATGCCATTGATTTCTGCTATTATCTTTATTATCTCCTTCCATTTGCTTTAGGATTTTTTTTTTTTTTTTTTTTGAGACGGAGTCTTGCTCTGTCGCCCAGGCTGGAGTGCAGTGGCCGGATCTCAGCTCACTGCACGCTCCGCCTCCCGGGTTTACGCCATTCTCCTGCCTCAGCCTCCGGAGTAGCTGGGACTACAGGCGCCCACCACCTCGCCCGGCTAGTTTTTTGTATTTTTAGTAGAGACGGGGTTTCACCGTGTTAGCCAGGATGGTCTCGATCTCCTGACCTCGTGATCCACCCGTCTCGGCCTCCCAAAGTGCTGGGATTACAGGCTTGAGCCACCGTGCCCGGCCCTTTTTTTTATTTTAGATTCAGTCTCATTCCTATGATGAGGCTGGAGTGCAGTGGTGTGATCTCAGCTCACTGCAGCCTCCACCTCCCGGGTTCAAGTGATTCTCCTTACTCAGCCTCCCGAATAGCTGGGATTATAGGCGGGTGCTACCACACCCAGCTAATTTTTTTGTATTTTTAGTAGAGACAGGGTTTTGCCTTGTTAGCCAGGCTGGTCTCGAACTCCTCACCTCAGGTGATCCACCCACCTTGGCCTCCCAAAGTGCATGTATTACAGGCATGAGCCACCGAGCCCGGCCTGCTTTAGGTTTCTTTTGCTTGCCTTTTTCTTGTTTCTTGAGGGGGGAACTTAAAAAGAATGAATATTCGAGACGTCCCCTCTTTTCTTTTATCCCTTTTTAAAACTTTTGTATGTAATTATTGTAGGAAATTAGGCTTGGGCCTGCAAACTATGGAAGGACAGAATATACTAGGCCGCTGCTTTAATAGCCGGTGACTGCTTGTCGCCCACCCTCTCTCCCCCACCTTATCTGCCTTGTCCGAACCAAAGAGTTTAGTCTAGAATGAACATTTACTAGCCTGCAAAATAGTGCACTACATCTATTCTTATCAGCTTGCCTGACTGCTTAGGTCATAAGTCAAATACTTGAAAAGCCCCTGAGCTGACCATGATTGCAATGCATTATGGGATGCAACAAAATGCAGGGAGACAACCCTAAAAACAAAACAAAACAAAACAAACCTAAAAGTCCCAACCCAAGATCCAATAGGCGACATCGGAATATTTTGACCCCATAGTACTCAGCCTATGAGGAACCGGGGGAGGCACTTGCACACTAGGGGATAAATTGCTTGTTGTAAGCGTACTGGGTGTGTCTGCCTCCCAGACACCCGATCTTGCAAGACTGTCATTAAAAGTCTCACTTCTGCTGTTTTCTGGGTCTCTGAGTCCATTCTTTGGGTTGGGACGGGTGAGTTTATTTCTCACAATTATTTCTAGGCAGGCCTTGTGCAGTGGGTGGCTCATGCTTGTAATCCCAGCACTTTGGGAGGTTGAGGCTGGAGGATCATCTGAGGTCAGGAGTTCGAGACCAGCCTGGTTAACATGGCGAAACCCTGTCTCTACTAAAAATACAAAAATTAGCCGAGCATGGTGGCACGGGCCTGTAGTCCCAGCTACTCGGGAGGCTGAGACAGGAGAATCACTTGAACCCTGGAGGTGGAGGTTGCAGTGAGCCGAGATTGCGCCACTGCACTCCAGCCTGGGTGACAGTGCAAGATTCCGTTTCTAAATAATAATAATAATAAAAAATAATGATGGCATGACCTAAAGTTATGCAAACATTTGCCTTACATAAAATTTCAAGTTTTCAAAGTTGTTAGCTGGGTGGACGGCATGACTACTTCCTATTTCTTGGTATTTCCTAATCTTGTTGAAAAAAAGTTTTTCTTTTTCTCAAAGGCTTATTTCAGTGGAAGCCCATCTGCAAAATGTTATAAATTTAAATTAGAAAATAACTACAAGTGCCATTGACACGTTGGTTGTTTTAGCGAGTGACCTAAGGCCACCTCTCGGATCAGCTGGGGGCTGCCTTCCAAGCCTGCGCCTCTGCACCGGGTGCCGGGGCCTGGAAGTCAGACTCGGGGGTAGAGCGGCAGCAAGGCGTGCAGTCCTAAGCGCAGGGTCGCCCCGGGACACCGAGGGGGTGTGTCTTCTGCCTCTTTAACCTGGCAAGGGCAGTTCAAGTGACCGGGGAAATCAGTGATTTGCAGGGTCAAGGGCTAGTGCTTTGAAAGAGAGGCGATTTCCCGGAGAGAGGGATTTCCCGCTCTCCGCTGCACTGGGTGCATCCCCTCGGTTACTCTTTTCTTGGCCCGCGCAAATCCGTTGCGCGGTAGAGGCGGCAGAGTACCTTTAAGGCCCTCCTGCGCCTGCGCCTTGGGCTCTCCTGACGCGCAGAGCAGCACCCTGAGGAGACAGCGGGCAGCAGGCTAGGGGCTGGGCGGCGGTTGAGACAGCGGCTGTATTGGGGGGTAGGTGACGGTCGCGAGGCTGCCTGAGCTTCTGAGTGAGCTCGGAGCTCTGGGGAACGCGGGAGGGGCGACCTGCGGCGCCAGGAGCTGGCAGAGGCTCCGCGGCCGGGCTGCAGTCTGGCTGGGAAGTTACGGTTTACAGCTAAGTCCACCCAGCGGTTCCGAGGTGAGGGCGCCGCGCCTGGCCAGGCAGGCGGTGAGTCCGGGACCGCTGGTGCACAGCTGGGTCGAGCTGCGGCTGTCCCAAGTTTTGCTGCGAGCGGCGGCCGGGGCGCGGCGGGGGGGGGGTCGGCGATGGGGAGGCGTGTGCTTCGGCGCCGCCGGGGCCTAAGATCCCTGCGCTGGATTCCTCCCCTGCCGCTGCCGCCCGCAGCCCACCTCTCCTGGGCGCTGGGGCAGAAGCTCGCTAGTGGGTGTTCTGTGGTTTCCCAGGGGGTGGAGGGACGGAGGAGCTTCGGGGGCATGTCCTCGTATATCCTGTGGAGGACACTGATCCCGCACCCCACCCTTGAGGCCAGAAATCTGTTCCCTCTGGGGACGTGAGAGGCGAGAGCGCTCGCGTCCCTGACTTGCAAAGTTGGAGTCTTTAGTGTCCTCCGGGATTCTGCTCCTGGCGGTGTCTCCAGGCTGGTGATGGGCAAGCCAGGTGTGCCAGGTCCAGGAGGCACGTGAGGAGCGTTTGTAGCCATCACTGAATCACCTCATGACTAGTGGGACAAGCCTCAAACTAACCGCAGGATTTCCGGTAGATTGGATTGTGGGGTTGGTGTTTGCACTGCAAAGAGTTGCTGTGATTTCCCTGTGTCTGTCTTTCTGGCTTCTTAGATCATCTCATTTGGCGTCCTTTCACCGAAGAGTTAACCAAGACGTTTGGCATAGTTTCCTTGCTTTCCTCCTATCTTTTGCTGCTAGAGCTGCTTTGGAAAAGAAGTCTTTTCTTGCAGTGGTATCTTTTCTTTGGGTTCCAGTGTTGTTCATCCTTTCTTTGCCGAAAGAATGAATCCCAGTGCTTCAGGAAGTTAAAGAAAAGTGATCTGCTGGTAGTGTTGTGCCTTTGTTCTGAGCTGATATGCGTTAGTAGTTTTCTTTCTGTTTTTAAATTTTGTTAGTAAAATTTCACCAGTGAACCAGACGCTCTTTTTTTCTATTCTGAAATGCTAGCTTTAAGATTTCTGAGAACTTTGTGTCAAAGAAATCTTTGAAAAGTTACAGAAGTATACAGAAGAGGTTCACAATTTTAAATGTGCAGGTGGTCCGGGCGCAGTAGATCACATCTGTAATTTCAGCACTTTGGGACGCCAAACTGGGCGGATCACTTGAGCCCAGGATTTCCAGACCAGCCTGGGCAAGGTGGCAAAACCCTATCTCTACTAAAAATACAAAAGTTAGCTGTGTGTGGTGCTGTGTGCCTGTAGTCCCAGCTACCCGGTAGGCTGAGGTGGGAGGACCACCAGAGCCACAGCCCGGGAGGTTGAGGTTGCAGTGAGCCGTGATCATGGCAGTGCACTCCGGCCTGGATGGCAGAGTGAGACCCTGTCTCAAAAAAAAAAAAAAAAAAAAACCAAAAAACAAAAACCAAACAGGTAATGAATTTTTACCAAGTGAACCACCACAGATCAAGAAATAGAACATTACTAGACTGGGGTATATTTGTAGGAGTGGCATTGTTGGTTTTAGAGGTATATGAATGATAAAACTTTAGTATTACATATTGTTGAACGTTTTCCCAAAGTGGTTGTATCATTTAGCAGGGATATTCTGGTTACCCCACATCCTTGCTGATGCCTGTCAGTTAAAAATTATTTTGTTGTTCTAGTAGAGGAGCAGTAACATATCAGCGTAGTTTCATTTTGCATTTTCCTGGTATTGAGATTGAGTATCTTTTATTGCCATTTATGTGTCCTCTTTTGTGAAGTGCCTGTTAAATCTTTTTATCCAGTTTTCATTGATATGCTTGTTTTTCTGTTGATTTGTAATACTTTAATCTGGATATGTGTCCTTTCTAGGATGTATATGTATTGCATTTCCCTTTTTAAAATCTGTAGCTTGCTTTTTCACTCTTTTAATGGTGTTTATTCATGAATGGAGATTCTCTTAACATTTTTTTTTTCTTTTTGAGGCAGGATCTCACTCTGTTGCCCAGGCTGGAGTGCAGTGGCACAATCACAGCTCATCACAACCTTGACTTCCCAAGGCTCAGGTGATTCTCCTGCCTCAGCCCCCAAGTAGCTGGGACCTACAGGGGAGCACCACCACACTCAGAAGCTCTTTTTTTCTATTCTGAAATGCCAGCTTTAAGATTTCTGAGAACTTTGTGTCAAAGAAATCTTTGAAAAGTTACTGCAGTATACATTCAGCTCTTTTCTGTATTTTTAGTGGAGATGGGGTTTTGCCACATTGCATAGGCTGGTCTGGAATTCCTGGGCTCAAGTGATACACCTGCCTTGGCCTCCCAAAGTGTTGGGATTACAGGCATAGGCCACTGCACCAGCCTGAGATTCTTAATTATAATGAAATTATACTTTATCAATCTTTTCCTTTATGGTTACTGCTTTTTGTGTCCTGTTTAAGAAACCAATGCCTAACGTAAGAGTATGAACACATTTTTCTGTGTTAACCTTACAGCAATTTTATTTTAGTTTTTGCATTTTTTTTTTTTTTTTTCAGACAGGGCCTCACTCTATTGCCCAGGCTAGAGTGCTGTGGCAGGATATCAGCTCACTGCAACCTCCACCTCCTGGCTCAAGCAATCCTCCCACTTCAGCCTCCTGAGTAGCTGCGACTATGGGTGTGTGCCATCATGCCTGGCTAATTTTCATATTTTTTGCAGAGATGGGGATTCAACATGTTTCCCGGGTTGGTCTCAAACTCTTGGGCTCAAGTAATCTTCCCGATTCAGCCTCCCAGAGTGCTGGGATTACAGGCGTGAGCCATCCCACCCGGCTGTGATTCAAGGCTCAAGAAATCCTCCTGCCACAGCCTCCTGAGTAGCTGAGACTACAAGTGTGTGCCACCATGCTCAGCTAATTTTTCATTTTTTATTTGCAGAGACAGGGTCTTACTATGTTGAGGGAACCTAGAAGTAAAGGAGAAGGACATCTGGCTTGCTGGGCTCCATTTAAACTTTATTTTGAGTACAGCAGAGCCACGAGCTCTTCGGGACACATGCCTGAGGCAGTGACAGTCCAACTTTGGAAGAGTGGAAGCCCTAGTTTCAAATTCAAGCATGCTTTGTGTAGAAATTAAGTTGACCTCTTTTTGCACAGCAACATGGCCAATCTTGCCTAAGCTGCTCCCCTTACTAGAAAAGGAATCATACTGCTAGGAATTCAAACTTCAGCAGTCATGGGTAAGTGAGGAAGTCTTATAAATCTATTCTAGCCACCTAACAAGAAACCTGAAATTTAGCAAGCTCTTTCAATTTCAGGACAGTTGTGTTCACTAGATCAGAGGCATGAAGAACAGACCC
>NW_022680878.1:0-62302 GCF_009764315.1 Trachypithecus francoisi
TGGTGTTATGTGAATAATGTAGATAGATCCATTAGGGCCCTTACAGGGATTTAAATACATTTTAATGATATGTAAATAATATTAATGCCAGTTTTTACCAAAAAAAGTATAAAAAGAGCAAAGATAGAGATTTATAAAATATATAAAAATAGTTTCTTTTTTTATGTTACTAGATAAATATGGATTCCACTTTGATTTGGGGCCACAAGAATCATTTTGCTAATATCACAAGCTAGGATTGCTACATGAGGCAAAAATACCTACAATTTAGCATATGAATAAGAAGTCTCAATTTGTGACCAACTCTAGTTATTTTAATTAAATAGATTAATTCTGTTCTCAGAATCAATGTTAGCAATCGTGTGAACACAAGAAACAAAGGAAGTAAATGGTAAAATCTCTTCCTTCTATATTTTGCCATGAAAGAAACCAGGCCAGTGAAAGTGCTTTCTGGAGTTATCTAGATGCAGAGAATTTTCCAGCTGAGCCCTCTCTAATTGCATTCACAGAATAGGCATGATGTGTGACAGGCTTAGCAGCCTATCTCAATCTAAAAAATTCAGAGAAAAATAAAGCAGAAATCTAAAGAATAAAAACACAATGTAATTTTAACCGTGGGCTTACTTTTTTTCCCCTAAAGTAATACACTCTAACATGTTCCACGGTAATAAGAACTATTTTTGTATTCTTGTGTGTTCTATTATATTCTGTCATGAGAACTATTTTTCAGAGAATTATATCTAAAAGTATTGTTATATTTTTCTTTATCATTCTAATGGCAGAGATTATACTTCCAAGAACAGAACATTTTTCAAAAAAAAAAAAAAAGATAATCATTTCTTTTGAGAAGGTCTCTAATGAGGGCAGTGTGTGAAGGGGGAGAAAGTATACATTCATTCTTGTGACAAATATTTTTTTTTTTTTTATTATACTTTAAGTTCTAGGGTACATGTGCATGACGTTTATATCATGTATAACTCCCCCATGCAATCCCTCCCTCCTCCCCCCTCCCCATGATAGGCCCCAGTGTGTGATGTTCCCCTTCCCGAGTCCAAGTGATCTCATTGTTCAGTTCCCACCTATGAGTGAGAACATGCGGTGTTTGGTTTCTCTTCTTGTGATAGTTTGCTAAGAATGATGGTTTCCAGCTGCATCCATGTCCCTACAAAGGACGCAAACTCATCCTTTTTTATGGCTGCATAGTATTCCATGGTGTATATGTGCCACATTTTCTTAATCCAGTCTGTCACAGATGGACATTTGGGTTGATTCCAAGTCTTTGCTATTGTGAATAGTGCCGCAATAAACATACGTGTGCATGTGTCTTTGTAGTAGAGTAATTTATAATCCTTTGGGTATATACCCAGTAGTGGGATGGCTGGGTCATATGGTACATCTAGTTCTAGATCCTTGAGGAAACGCCATACTGTTTTCCATAATGGTTGAACTAGTTTACAATCCCACCAACAGTGTAAAAGTGTTCCTATTTCTCCACATCCTCTCCAACACCTGTTGTTTCCTGACTTCTTAATGATTGCCATTCTAACTGGTGTGAGATGGTATCTCATTGTAGTTTTGATTTGCATTTCTCTGATGGCGAGTGATGACGAGCATTTTTTCATGTGTGTTGGCTGTATGGATGTCTTCTTTTGAGAATGTCTGTTCATATCCTTTCCCCACTTTTTGATGGGGTTGTTGTTTTTTTCTTGTATATTTGTTTGAGTTCTTTGTAGATTCTGGATATTAGCCCTTTGTCAGATGAGTAGGTTGCAAAAATTTTTTTTCCCTCTGTAGGTTGCCTGTTCACTCTGATGGTAGTTTCTTTAGCTGTGCAAAAGCTCTTTAGTTTAATTAGATCCCATGTGTCAATTTTTGCTTTTGCTGCCGTTGCTTTTGATGTTTTAGACATGAAGTCCTTGCCCATGCCTATGTCCTGAATGGCACTACCTAGATTTTCTTCTAGGGTTTTTATGGTATTAGGTCTAACATTTAAGTCTCTAATCCATCTTGAATTAATTTTCGTATAAGGGGTAAGGAAAGGATCCAGTTTCAGCTTTCTACTTATGGCTAGCCAATTTTCCCAGCACCATTTATTAAATAGGGAATCCTTTCCCCATTTCTTGTTTCTCTCAGGTTTGTCAAAGATCAGATGGCTGTAGATGTGTGGTATTATTTCTGAGGACTCTGTTCTGTTCCATTGGTCTATATCTCTGTTGTGGTACCAGTACCATGCTGTTTTGGTTACTGTAGCCTTGTAGTATAGTTTGAAGTCAGGTAGCGTGACGCCTCCAGCTTTGTCCTTTTGACTTAGGATTGTCTTGGCAATGCGGGCTCTTTTTTGGTTCCATATGAACTTTAAAGCGTTTTTTCCAATTCTGTGAAGAAAGTCATTGGTAGCTTGATGGGGATGGCATTAAATCTATAAAACCTTGGGCAGTATGGCCATTTTCACGATATTGATTCTTCCTATCCATGAGCATGGTATGTTCTTCCATTTGTTGTGTCCTCTTTGATTTCACTGAGCAGTGGTTTGTAGTTCTCCTTGAAGAGGTCCTTTACATCCCTTGTAAGCTGGATTCCTAGGTATTTGATTCTCTTTGAAGCAATTGTGAATGGAAGTTCATTCCTGATTTGGCTCTCTGCTTGTCTGTTACTGGTGTATAAGAATGCTTGTGATTTTTGCACATTAATTTTGTATCCTGAGACTTTGCTGAAGTTGCTTATCAGCTTAAGGAGATTTTGGGCTGAGACGATGGGGTTTTCTAAATATACAATCATGTCATCTGCAAACAGGGACAATTTGACTTCTTCTTTTCCTAACTGGATACCCTTGATTTCTTTCTCTTGCCTGATTGCCCTAGCCAGAACTTCCAACACTATGTTGAATAGGAGTGGTGAGAGAGGGCATCCCTGTCTTGTGCCAGTTTTCAAAGGGAATTTTTCCAGTTTTTGCCCATTCAGTATGATATAGCTGTGGGTTTGTCATAAATAGCTCTTATTATTTTGAGGTACGTTCCATCAATACCAAATTATTGAGCGTTTTTAGCATAAAGGGCTGTTGAATTTTGTCAAAAGCCTTTTCTGCATCTATTGAGATAATCATGTGGTTCTTGTCTTTGGTTCTGTTTATATGCTGGATTACGTTTATTGATTTGCGAATGTTGAACCAGCCTTGCATCCCAGGGATGAAGCCCACTTGATCATGGTGGATAAGCTTTTTGATGTGCTGCTGAATCCGGTTTGCCAGTATTTTATTGAGGATTTTTGCATCGATGTTCATCAGGGATATTGGTCTAAAATTCTCTTTTTTGTTGTGTCTCTGCCAGGCTTTGGTATCAGGATGATGTTGGCCTCATAAAAAGAGTTAGGGAGGATTCCCTCTTTTTCTATTGATTGAAATAGTTTCAGAAGGAATGGTACCAGCTCCTCCTTGTACCTCTGGTAGAATTCAGCTGTGAATCCATCTGGTCCTGGACTTTTTTTGGTGGGTAGGCTATTAATTGTTGCCTCAATTTCAGAGCCTGCTATTGGTCTATTCAGGGATTCAACTTCTTCCTGGTTTAGTCTTGGGAGAGTGTAAGTGTCCAGGAAATTATCCATTCTTCTAGATTTTCTAGTTGATTTGCGTAGAGGCATTTATAGTATTCTCTGATGGTTGTTGTATTTCTGTGGGGTCGGTGGTGATATCCCCTTTATCATTTTTTATTGCGTCTATTTGATTTCTCTCTTTTCTTCTTTATTAGTCTAGCTAGCGGTCTGTCAATTTTGTTGATCTTTTCAAAAAACAACTCCTGGATTCATTGATTTTTTGGAGGGTTTTTTGTGTCTCTATCTCCTTCAGTTCTGCTCTGATCTTAGTTATCTTGCCTTCTGCTAGCTTTTGAATGTGTTTGCTCTTGCCTCTCTAGTTCTTTTAATTGTGATGTTAGAGTGTCAATTTTAGATCTCTCCTGCTTTCTCTTGTGGGCATTTAGTGCTATAAATTTCCCTCTACACACTGCTTTAAATGTGTCCCAGAGATTCTGGTATGTTGTATCTTTGTTCTCATTGGTTTCAAAGAACATCTTTATTTCTGCTTTCATTTCGTTATGTACCCAGTAGTCATTCAGGAGCAGGTTGTTCAGTTTCCATGTAGTTGAGCGGTTTGGATTGAGTTTCTTAGTCCTGAGTTCTAGTTTGATTGCACTGTGGTCTGAGAGACAGTTTGTTATAATTTCTGTTCTTGTACATTTGCTGAGGAGTGCTTTACTTCCAATTATGTGGTCAATTTTGGAATAAGTGCGATGTGGTGCTGAGAAGAATGTATATTCTGTTGATTTGGGGTGGAGAGTTCTATAGATGTCTATTAGGTCCGCTTGGTGCAGAGATGAGTTCAATTCCTGGATATCCTTGCTAACTTTCTGTCTGGTTGATCTGTCTAATGTTGACAGTGGAGTGTTGAAGTCTCCCATTATTATTGTATGGGAGTCTAAGTCTCTTTATAGGTCTCTAAGGACTTGCTTTATGAATCTGGGTGCTCCTGTATTGGGTGCATATATATTTAGGAGAGTTAGCTCTTCCTGTTGAATTGATCCCTTTACCATGATGTAATGGCCTTCTTTGTCTCTTTTGATCTTTGATGGTTTAAAGTCTGTTTTATCAGAGACTAGGATTGCAACCCCTGCTTTTTTTTGTTCTCCATTTGCTTGGTAGATCTTCCTCCATCCCTTTATTTTGAGCCTATGTATGTCTCTGCATGTGAGATGGGTCTCCTGAATACAGCAGACTGATGGGTCTTGACTCTTGATCCAGTTTGCCAGTCTGTGTCTTTTAATTGGAGCATTTAGTCCATTGACATTTAAGGTTAATATTGTTATGTGTGAACTTGATCCTGTCATTATGATATTAACTGGTTATTTTGCTCGTTAGTTGATGCAGTTTCTTCCTAGCCTCGATGGTCTTTACATTTTGGCATGTTTTTGCAATGGCTGGTACCGCTTGTTCCTTTCCATGTTTAGGGCTTCCTTCAGGGTCTCTTGTAAGGCAGGCCTGGTGGTGACAAAATCTCTAAGCATTTGCTTATCTGTAAAGGATTTTATTTCTCCTTCACTGATGAAGCTTAGTTTGGCTGGATATGAAATTCTCGGTTGAAATTCTTTTCTTTAAGAACGTTGAATATTGGGCCCCACTCTCTTCTGGCTTGTAGAGTTTCTGCCGAGAGGTCTGCTGTTATTCTGATGGGCTTCCCTTTGTGGGTAACCCGACCTTTCTCTCTGGCTGCCCTTAAGATTTTTTCCTTCATTTCAACTTTGGTGAATCTGGCAATTATGTGTCTTGGAGTTGCTCTCTGGAGGAGTATCTTTGTGGCGTTCTCTGTATTTCCTGAATTTGAATGTTGGCCTGCCCTACTAGGTTGGGGAAGTTCTCCTGGATGATATCCTGAAGAGTGTTTTCCAACTTGGTTCCATTTTCCCCCTCACTTTCAGGCACCCAATCAGACGTAGATTTGGTCTTTTTACATAATCCCATACTTCTTGCAGGCTTTGTTCATTTCTTTTTCTTCTTTTTTCTTTTGGTTTCTCTTCTCGCTTCATTTCATTCATTTGATCCTCAATCGCTGATACTCTTTCCTCCAGTTGATCGAGTCGGTTACCGAAGCTTGTGCATTTGTCACGTATTTCTCGTGTCATGGTTTTCATCTCTGTCATTTCGTTTATGATCTTCTCTGCATTAATTAGTCTAGCTGTCAATTCTTCCACTTTTTTTCAAGATTTTTAGTTTCTTTGCGCTGGGTACGTAATTCCTCCTTTAGCTCTGAGAGGTTTGATGGACTGAAGCCTTCTTCTCTCATCTCGTCAAAGTCATTCTCTGACCAGCTTTGATCCGTTGCTGGCGATGGGCTGCGCTCCTTTGCAGGGGAGATGCGCTCTTATTTTTTGAATTTCCAGCTTTTCTGCCCTGCTTCTTCCCCATCTTTGTGGTTTTATCTGTCTCTGGACTTTGATGATGGTGACGTACTGATGGGGTTTTGGTATAGGTGTCCTTCCTGTTTGATAGTTTTCCGTCTGACAGTCAGAAGGACTGTCTGTTGGTCTTAGAGATTGCTTGAGGTCCACTCCAGACCCTGTTTGCCTGGGTATCAGCAGCAGAGGTTGCCGAAGACAGAATATTGCTGAACAGCGAGTGTACCTGTCTGATTCTTTCTTTGGAAGTTTCCTCTCAGGGGTGACGCCACCCTGTGAGGTGTGGGGTATCAGACTGCCCCTAGTGGGGGATGTCCCAGCTAGGCTACTCAGGGGTCAGGGACCCACCTGAGCAGGCAGTCTGTCCGTTCTCAGATCTCAACCTCCGCGTTAGGAGATCCACGGCTCTCCCCAAAGCTGTCAGACAGAGTCGTTGGGGTCTGCAGCGGCCCCGCTCTTTCCCTAATGGACTGCAGCTGTGCGCTGTCCGCAGCGGTAGAGTCTACAGAGACAGGCAGGCTTCCTTGAGCTGCTGTGAGCTCCACCCAGTTCGAGCTTCCCAGCGGCTTTGTTTACCTACTTAAGCCTCAGCAATGGCGGGCGCCCCTCCCCCAGCCTCGCTGCTGCCTTGCGGATAGATCGCCGCAGACGGCTGTGTTAGCAGTGAGGGAGGCTCCGTGGGCGTGGGACCCTCCCGGCCAGGTGTGGGATATATTCTCCTGGTGTGCCTGTTTCCTTAAAGCGCAGTATTGGGGTGGGAGTTACCCGATTTTCCAGGTGTTGTGTGTCTCAGTTCCCCTGGCTAGGAAAAGGGATTTCCTTCCCCCTTGCGCTTCCAGGTGAGGCGATGCCTCGCCCTGCTTCAGCTCACGCTGGTCAGGCTGCAGCATGACCAACCGATTGTCCGGCACTCCCTAGAGAGATGACCCCAGTACCTCAGTTGAAAATGCAGAAATCACCGGTCTTCTGTGTCGCTCGCGCTGGGAGTTGGAGACTGGAGCTGTTCCTATTCGGCCATCTTGCTCCGCCCCTCTCTTGTGACAAATATTTTAATGCACAGAATATTATGTACCATTAATCCATTTGTATGACAGGCTTAGGCTGACTACCACGGGACTTTGGAAAATATCATACTCTATATTGGTTTCTTTCTCCAAAAGGACAATTATTCATCTGGTGGAATGTGGAAGAATACATATTGAAAGTAGAAATGTACTCTGCCAAACTACATATAGAAGAATTTCTCCAAGCAATTTCTGTAAACACCCATCTTTAAGCACTGTATGATACAATTGCCATCATTAATTAGCTTTATGGGACTGTGCTCGAGAAGGAAATTAAAGTAACTGTTTCTGATAAATAATCATTATTATTGTAGCTAAAACTTATAAACTATGCTGTTCTGATTATGTCAAGTTTTCCACAGTAAGTGAAATAAATATTTCTAGAAGTCAGTAAGCTTTCCATAGGGTAAAAGAAAATTAAATGAAAGTTATAAATATTTATCAGTCAGTGGAATAACCAAAGATCTAGAGTTACAATGCAGGTGAGGTCAGAACTCCCTCAAATGTTTTTATGTATTTTCTATCCTTATCATCTGATTAAAATATTTTTTCTGAATAAGTTGATAAATAATATTGCCTACATAGGTAGATGAGGCTAGAAATCTGATCTTCCAATATTGCTGATTATCAGGCAACATATCTAGAAATCTAGACCAATGAAACCAGATTGTATCTCATTAGTATTTTTTTTCTGAAGAATATTAACCTATGAAATATTGATTATACATGTTTCTATATAAGCCAGTTTTGGAGGACACCAGCATAGTCTCGGACTGAGTTGAGCTATAGACAGACTTGAACTTTTGCTGAAAAGAGCAGAAAATATTGTATACTGTCTTAGCCCAGGTAAAAGAGACAGTAACGAGGCAACCAAAACTAAAAACAAGACAAAACAAAACTAGAAACTAGTTTGGTAAAGACCTTGTTACACTCTGTGGCACACACTCCATTTTGATCTTACCATATATGTAGTAAGTTGAAAGGTAGAACCTAGAAAGATATGCCCAAATCCCCAACATCTGTGAAATGTTAACCTATTCGAGAAACGGGTTTTTGCAGATATAATAAAGTTCAAATCTTGAGATATGATCATCCTGGATTACCTGGGCAGGCCCTAAATCTAATGAGAAATGTTCTTCTAACAGAAAAAAAAGAAAAAAAAAGAAAACACAGATGTCACAGGAAGCAGCAAAGTGAAGACAAAAGGAGCCACAAGCCAAGGAATCCTAAGGATTACCAGGAGCTACAAACCAAGGAATCCTAAGGATTACCAGCAGCCATCAAAAGAAAAGCGTGGACTGGATTCTCTCCGGAGGCTTGGGAGGGAGTGTAGTCCTGAGGACATCTTGATTTCAAACTCCTGGTTTTTAGGATTGTGAGCAAATATATTTATATTACTTTAAGCCACACAGTTTGTGGTAATTTGTTACAGCAGCTCGAGGAAACTAATGCACCATGTTATCTTCAAAGTGAAATGGTAAATAAAAAGATACTGAATGGTATATTTAATGGTAAATTAAAATACACCAAGAGAGTCACTTATAGGGAAAAATAAAAGATAGATATTCCATTTAACTGCCTAAAACGACTGCAAAGACACGTGGATAAAACTTGCTGACAACTTAGAAGGCTGGCTTTGGCAAGATGAAAAGAAGTTCCAGGTGAGAATAGTCCATGTGGACATAAATCTTCTCTATATCTACTAAGCAAAACATCTAATGAGAAAGACAATCTGTTTTGGTTTATGAAAATGTTTCCATCCATGAAACCCCATAGGATAAAAGGGCATGTCTAGTGAAAGCTGGACAGACTTGAGTGACAAAAGTGGTTTCCTGGCAGAAAATAGGTTGGATTTCTGGGAGAGACCAGAGAAAGGGAAAAACAAATTCTGGTTGTAGGCAACATGGATAAACCATTTACTATTGTCTCCCTGCAGTATAAACAACCTATTGCTCCCCTTTAAGATGGCAGGGGACACAAAAAACTTTTGGAGTGACTCTTGAGGAGCTGATGGAATATGTGGACTGCACCATTTTTTCTTTCTTAATACTGCCTGTTTCAGAACTCTTAATGAACTCTAGGGCTCTGTGTTTTTATTTTGTTTGCTGTGTTTTGTTTTGGGAAGGATGTAGAAGTCCGTGAGGCGGCACACTGGTTTCAATTTTCCTAGATAGTCGTGTATTTATTTCAACTGCTTGGCTGACAGGGATAAGTGCTAAGACCCTATACTTTTAATTCTTTTCACCGTGTTCAGCATGATTTAACAGTTGACAGCCACTGTGATGTATCAGAAAGATTGTGCTATGCAAAATATTCTTCCATTTGATAACAACAATTTCATTGTCATTGTATGGTGCAGGTGCCATGGGGAAGTCATGGTGATGTATTGGGATCATTTAGATCTTCCACATGTAATTTTCTAGAAATCCTGAAACCTCTGCCCTGATTCATAGAAGGTTTCAGGCACAGTCCTGATTGTCCCTCTGGCTACAGTTTTCTACCTGTAAGTTAAGAAGACAGCAGAAAGCATTAAAAGGGGAGGGAGCATTCAGTGATATGGAGTGAATAAAATATTTTGGCACACTGACGGATTTATAGTCAGCTCTACTATTTACTTGCTGTGTGATATGGAAGACATTTCTTATCTGCACAGAGATCAACTTCTGTGTCAGTTAGAAACTATAAAGTGCTGCCAGAAACAGAAACTAAACTTTGATGGCTGAACACAAATGGGTTTATTCTTGCCTCTAAAGTAAGCATGAGAAGACAGTCCAGGGTTGGTATGAAAACTCCAAAAAGTCATGGAAAACTTGGGTCCTTATCTCTGCTTTCTTTAGTAGATGTCTTCTGTCCTTAAGGCTACCTCAGATTCATGGTGGCTCCCATGATCACATCTACACTCCAGGCATGGAGCTAAAAATGTGTGCATTGGTAGGGAAGAGGATAAGAAGGGGGACAAATATTTGCATTCTTCAGGAAATTTTCTAACAGAACTATCTGATACTATTTCGCTTACTTCTCTTGTACCTTCCTAGTAGTCATAGAAATTAGAAAAGACCATCTTTTTCTGGACACATTGCATCCCCGTTAAAAAGAAGTCCTAGTACAAGGAGTAAGTGTTTTTTTTAAGTCATCCAAAACAACTGAGTAACTATCACTTCAAATGTACTCGAGTATGACCGAAAGTTGCCACATTCATTTTCATATGTACCTTTGAGTTTTGCCCGCTGCCACAGTACATCTGATACCATAAGCATTGCGTATGTTTCCTTTAGGTACTGGCTTTGATACAATGATCCATATCCTCTTGTCTCCTAACACCCTGCTATTCATTCATTCATTCACTCACTCATTCATTCATTCAGCATTTACTCTGATTCTACTATGTGTCAGGTTCCAAACTGAATAAAATACAGTCTCTATTATACAAGGAGCTCGAAGTCTACCAGGGAAAACAGACAAACAGACATACCTACAACACACACTTACTTATGCAAAGATAAACACATGAAAAAAATTGTTTATAATATGTTAAGAGTTGTGGAGCCACTAAGACAGGAGCGGTCAGGGAGGGGAGAATCCCAGAAACCCTCATGCCATCTTCCTGTTAAAGCCTCTTCCCCCCATCCCAGGATAACTTACCCTGAATTCTTAGAACCTGAATTGCTTCTTTTGAAACTTGGTAATGCTTGCCATCATACCATATGTGCTCATTTGTATCAGGCTGCTGTTAATCCACATGATATTTTCAAGATCTATCTATGTTGTTGCATGCAGCTGGAGCTTGTTTGTGGTTTTACAGTGTTCTTTTGTATGATAGTGTCACAATTTATTCAATCATTCCACTGTCAGTGGGAATTTTGGTAGATTCTGGTTTTGGAATGTTACGAATAATCTTGCAATAAAACTTTTTTGTAATATATGTGCTTATTCCTATTGGGTATGTATTATAAAATTACTAGGGTATATTTCATGTGCGTATTTGTTTTTTTTAATGATAATGCTCAACAGTTTTCCAAAGTAGTAGTATAAATTCTATTTCCATGTAAAATATCATTTATAGAAATACGCCTCCATTGAGAGTTCTAGTTCGCCCACATCCTCATCAACACACAATGTTGAACTTAATCTCATCTTATCCTTTCTCTCCCAAATCTGTTTCTTCTACATCATAGTGACAGAGCTGCATTCCGTATTTGTGTGTCTGCACTGATTTCTCTGTTTCAGTCCCTAAATTCAATAAAGCACAAAGCACAATTATTCTATTTCTAAATATGTTTCTAATGTATCACTTCTCCCTCCTCTGTTGTAACTTTCCTACTCTAAACAAACGCAATATCTCACTTGGTCGACTGCAGTCGCTTTTCAGCTAGTATTTCCTTTTTTTTTCTCCCTTCAATCCAGTCTTCATACAGAGATCAATGGGGCATTCTGAGATGTGTTCAAAAGTAAATCATATTATTTGACATCTTGTTTAGAAACCCTTCATACAAATTGTACTATAATTCTAATGTTTTAAGGTTCATTCTTTAGTATGTATCGTAACATTATTCTTTTTATGGTTAAATAGCATTCCATTGTATAGATATGCCACATTTTTGTTTATCATTTCTTTTTTTTGATACACATTTGTGTTATTCTCACCCTTTGGTTACTGTAAATAGAGCTTCTATGAACATTAGTGTACGTTATGCTAAATGGAAGAAGCCAGACACAAAAGGCCACATATTATAGGATACCATTTATACAAAATATCCAGAGTAGACACATCTATAGCAAGAAAAAGCAGATTTGTGGTTTACAGGAGCATGGAAGAAGAATAATAAGAGTCACTACTTAACGAGTATGAGAGTTCCATTCAGGGTAACAAAAGTTCAGAAATTAGATAATAGAGGTGGTTGAATAACACTGATTGTAGTTAATGCCATAAAATCAAACACTTTAAATACTAGATTTTACGTATATTTTACTACAATAAAATTAGATTATACTGAGGGTTGCACAACTCTTTACTAAAATCATTGAGCTTTGCACTTTAAATGAGTGAATTTTGTAATTCGTTATTTATGTGTCAATAAAGCATTTTCTTTAAAGCCCTTCATATAATTCTCATTTACTTTTACAAAATACCAAACTTGTCATCTTGAATGATCTCACTCCTTTTGATCCATCATTCTCATTTGGAGCCGTTCTTCTCAGGTTAACTAACCTCAGACCCTTTTTAATCTCCTTTTCGTTTCTGTAGCACATCGCATCTTCCTTACCTTGAGCCTTCTATGCTTGCCATTCTCTCTGCCTGGGACCTGCTTCATCTGGATTCTCCCACATGGCAGAATCATTCTTTCACTAACTTTCACTTTGAATCTCATCCCTGTAGATAGATCGCTCCGCACCCTGTACAAGTCACCCTCAGGTCGTGCCTTCTGCACTCACATCCATTCCGTTTGCTCTCCCAAGACTCCTACGTCATCATCTCATTACCAATTATCCATTTAACATCTGTCTTTCCCCCACTAAGGTATAAGCTCCATGAGGGTGGAGACTATGACTACTTCATCTACTTTTAATGGTATCTGGCACATAGTGCTTAAGAAATATTTATCAGAAAGAAAATTATGAACGCACGTCTCTCACTGGTCTACATTTGAAAGTGACATTTCAATAGATGCTCTGAATCAAGTCACTCCTGACACTTCTGTGAAGAATTCTGACTATGCCTGACCCATCTAGAACTCCAGCAAATGTTTTTCGGATCAACTTTGGAAATGTCATCTGAGTCTCACATTACTAAATGAAAAAGATTTCTTACATAAAATACGCCCTTCAATTTATTTTAGTTTATTAATGTTCAAAGATTTTATTATTTAACATCAATGCTATTATTAATATCAAGTCACTGTATTTCCATCTATTTCAAATACCACATAGCCATATTTCTGAATGTTCTAAGTTATAGCAACAAAGTAAATTACTTTTACTTTTGATGTTTTCACAATTAAGTGACTCATAAAAGTGGTTAAATTGTAAGATAAATGGACTATAACCACCCTAAGCCACCTTCTCTGTACATGGCAAATATGTTAGACTTTCTGTAATAGTCTTCATCTATTAAATCCAGAGGTTAGGTTAAATGGATGTTACGTCCTCTGAGTTCTCCTGGCCTCAGGACCTTTTCATACAGAAATCTTGTCTACAGATTGCTGAATAGTTGCCAATTTATTCAATTCTTCCACTTTCAAAAGAGCAAACTTAAAAATGGGCCACCAGAGTACATTTTAATTTGAATGGGAGTTATACTTCTCTGTTTATATATTTTCTTATTACTGGCCTAGATTTTTTTAAGTCACATAACAAATCAGAATTATGTCTTAATATTTTAGCATTGTTTGACATTTGCAAGGAGATACAATTCAAATTGAACTTGGGAATTTATACACATTGGTAATTAGTTGACCCTTGTAAATTGCAGACTTTATTTCCCCATTCTGAGATTTCTGACATACTGTGTCAAGACATGAAACTCTAAGTCAAGATGTGGGGAAATATGTGCCAAAATGTTATGGCTTAGTTGAAAACACAGCTGCTGAAAAAAAAGGTAGGAAAATGGTAGGCTTTTTGTGTATCACAGCCAGCAGAGATTGCACTCTTTCTCCAAATAGCAACAGTACTTGTAAAAAGTATGTGAAGTCAAGTAGCATCTATTCTAACTATTTCATATTTGTGAAACACTTCTCTCATGTGGCTATAAGCTCCCTGTGGGCACAGCTGATCGCATAGTTCTTTTTCACTCTCATAGCACAGTGGCAGTCACCTACTGTGAAGATAAATGCTTACTGTTTAAAGTCAGAATGATTCAATCATAGTAATAGTTATTGGCTGCCTATTCTATATCCCAACACAGGCTGATACAGAAATTGCTTTCTATCCCAAGGGGGTACCCTCGATGCTTCTTTACGTAGGGAATATTTTTCAAATATTGTCATACAAAACTGAAGCACTGGGGTTTGAAGGTATGTAAAGTAGTCCTGAAATTCATCTGTGGATGTACGTTGGCCCTGACACATCTTCCTGGAAAGGAGGTGGAATTAGTTAACTGCTTTATTCCCAGGGATAGGAGAGTTGAGGTTTTGGGGTAACAAAAAGTAAACCTGTCTCTGAATATTAGGAAACTGGAATAATCAGTGGAATGCTTTAGTATCTTCATTAATAAAGGCACAGATTTTATTACAATGCTTTTATGTCCTAGCAACACCAAAATTTGTCCTAATCTGTTGATAAACACTAAACCGAGAGATCTTCATTCTATGTGGAAAGTAAAAATATTGATTCCTATTATATTCTGGGTTCTGTGTGAAACACATCACATAAAGATGGGCATTTTGCTCTGGAAATAAATTTAGAAGTAGGTTCTTTCCACCCATTTCACATAAGATAAAACTTAGACTTAAAAAAATAAGTATCTTTTCCAATTTCACAGAACTAAAAGCAAGATGAGCCCTACAAAAAGGATGTACTATGGGATGGACTTTTCCACTTCTCATTCTATTGTATATAACTGCATGAAACAGGGTGGTATGCCTTAATATTGTTGCAACTAATTCGTAAAAGTACTAGAATTAGAAAAATCAATATTAAAGTAGAACAATTTCACATTTTGAGCTATTGTGTTTATTGAAAATTTAACAGTAGCTGCATAAAAGTAGTTGAGTAGTTGATGTCGTTATCTTTTCTTCCAACAGAAAAACAATAAAATCTATATAATTTAATTTTACATTTGAAGTAAATGCTAATCACAATAACCTATAAAGTTATTCTCTGGAAAGTTTTCCTGTAAAACAAATGTAACTGTTTTTAATTAGACTACATTGTATGCACAATTTCACATTTGATGCTGAAATGGGAAATTGAAGGATTCAATCTCATTGGCCTTAAGTTAATTCAAAATAAAAAATAACATCTCACTTTGGGGTTTAAGCAATAAATACAGCTTTAAAAGTTCGGTTTTTGAAGTTTCAGTTGGTCTTTTTTTTTTATCATTTGGAAGTTTCAAGTTTTAGCACAAGCTACCTCCTATATATACACTACTGCTTCTCCTGCCCAGAAAATCATGTCATAATAAAAGCAGTTTTGAGAGGGTAAAACACAAAGCAATAGAGAAAAGAAAAGAAAAGAAAAAACTCTTCAGGTATTTTCTTTGTAAAGATGTTTGGAGTAATTTCAATAGCTCTATCTCATTTGTTTTGCATAGTGCACTTACTATAATTACTTTTCTCTCAGATAGCCACTGCCGAAATCACTCCTGCTTAGCTTCCATCACCAATGGATTGGGTTACCTAGGAGACCTGCTTATATTCAAATAATCTAAAATAGAATAAAAATATTATTAAAATTGTGCTAAATATTCCAATGGTCAGATATTTTATATTTGATATAGGTTGGATGATATTTTCCATTAAGAAATACAAGAAAGACATAGGACCTCATTGCGCAGAAGCATTTTTTTAATTCTACGTTGCCTGTAGGAAAAATTGTACACTTCCTCTAAACTGCTATAAAGGTTTCTCTATTACTCAAATCTAACTTGCTTCTCGTGGGATTTGCATCCTCCTAGGTGAAAGGCTAGGACTAGATACTGGACAAGAGGAAGTTAGAAGTGTTAAGAGTGAAACACAGCTTCAGGTAGTATTTATTTTTCTTTCTCTGGAGCAGAGGTTAAGCATAGGACAGAGGTCTTAGAGCAATCTTCAGGAGCCTGTGGTATAGACATCCCAAGAGTGTATGGATAAAAAAATCAAGGTATCCATAAGCTTGGAAATAAAACTGAGGTTGAAAGCCATTTATTAAGCAGTCATTTGGTGTTTTAAAATGAAGGATCTAGAACAGAAATTAAAGTGTTACATTCCGTAAGTCTTTGTCTTGCCTTGTCTTATTCATAGAAGGCATTATTAATTGATCATTTAACCATCATTGAGATCAAATGCTGTAACGCACTCCTCTGCTGTGATCACCTACTGTAGACTTGCCAGGAAAGTTAAAACTGAGCTAGTAGAGCCAGAAAGTGTGAGGTAGATAATTAAATGATTATAGTTAAATTCCCTTCCTGACAATTTGAAAACTTGTATGTGAGTTTAATTCTCGTGAGGAATTTATCTCTTCATAGCATCATTTAGTTTTGCTTTTAGCTTTTTTTTCCCCATCGTTTAACAGGCTATGTAATTTTTTGTTGCTGCAAGTCAAACATAATGTACATGGTAATAAGAACTGAGGTAAGTAAACAATTTGTATGATTATTTATGCTCATCTGGCTAGGAGTTGGGCTATGTTTAATATTTTATGTAGCTCTAGTTGCCAGAGCCTCAAACTCTTCTGATTTTTTTATTATTATTATTTTAATCTTGGCCACTCACTTTGGCCTCCCTAAGAACTTCACCTTTGTGGAGGCTGAAGCAACTTCCTCTTGGACACACATCCATCGTGCTGACTTCTGATTAACACCAGCTCTGGGAATGCATCTAAGATTTCTACTTTCACATACCCATACATTCTGCCCTTAGGTCAAAACAACTTTGATGTTATTGTAAATATTTACTTACCATAAATCCTGCCCTTAGGCAATTTCCATATGGTATATAAACCCTATGTCTGCGGACAGGGATTAACCGTCTTGTCCCTTGGCTGCTCAAGACATGGCTTCTGTTTGTAAGACCCTACAATTAACGAATGTTTCTTTCTGTGAAACTGGATTTGTCAGCCTCTTTATTCTTCCCCTTAGCGTCCTAGGCCTTTGCGGATAGCTTTGCATAGACCTGCTCACTGCAGAAAAATTTCCGAGTCTATGTCTTGCAGCACATTTAACTGTAATTCGCTATTTTTACATTAGACCCCTAATGATGTGAAGGTAATATGTGTATGGGTGAGGGGGTGAAGCATTCTATAATCTCATTATTAAATCTCAGTCTTTCTGTGGGCCTGTATTTTAGGAATGCAATCTTCACCAGTGGTATAGTCCTCCTTAACATCCCCTGCAAAAAAAAAACAAAAACAAAAAAAACCCACCTTCCCCCTTGCCCTCATTTGATGAGATAGAAAAGCAGTAGGAGGCTGGCATGGGAAGAAATGACTTTCCCTATTTGGGAAAATCTCTAAGAAAGCCTTTTTCTCAGAAGGTGTTTGTTATGGAAAACGCTCTAGGCATTAAAAAATTAAATAAAATTGCTCTTCCCTTTCCCCTGCCAGAGGCAAGAGGGTAGGTTTCTCAGATCCTCACCAGGAGAACTCAGTGGGGCTCATAGTGGGGCTCAAAAAAGTGTGAAGAGCAGTAAGACTGCAGCTCCTATAGTTTCTCGTTAGTCCACGCTCAGCCTCCAACAATTGATCAACATTACCATGTAAGTTGTCCCACCAGTTTTTTACTCCATTGACTCCCGTTTCAGGTGAGCAGGTGCTGGCAATGACTCTGGATTCACCTGTCTCCACATTTTGAGTTGCTCTAAAACCTCAGTTCCCTTGTCCAAGAAAAGTCACACATTTTCAATTCTTTGAATGCTGTTTTCTTCTTGCAAAAATAAGAGTAAAAACTCCTAACCTCTGTACATGTGAAAACTGAAACTGAGTCATTTAATTTTCTTTTAACATAAGTAATTGAATGGTACCATAAGGAAAAATATAAAAACTTTACCAGTAATAAGAACGGAGCTATTACCACCCATCTACTTAAAGGGATGAAAGGAAGCAAAGATTCCAAGAGAAAATTTTATAGTGAATTTGCTGTTGACAAGAGCTGGTTTTTTTTTTCCCCCCCTAGGGGAGCAAAGTTTAAGAGATACCATACAGTAAGGAAGTAAAGTAGATAAAAACTCCAGTACGGGGTGTGGTGGCTCACATCTTTAATCCCAGCACACTGGGAGGCCAAGGTGGACAGGTAAGTTGAAGTCAGGAGTTCAAGACCATCCCGGCCAACAAAGTGAAACCATATCTCTACTAAAAATACAAAAATTAGCTGGGCATGGTGGCGGGTGCCTGTAATGCCAGCTACTCAGGAGGCTGAGGTTGTCGAGATCACACCACTGAACACTAGACTGGGCTACAGAGCAAGAGTCCAAATCTCGGGGGAAAAAACACCCTTCAATATCAATCATTTCTTCTGACTAAACTACTATGATTCCTCCTTGACCATCTCATTGGCAGACTGGAGAAGGGCAAAGGTTGAATCTGGTAAATAAAATGTTTCCAGCACAGCTGCAATTGTTACTACCAACACTCATTGGTAATAACAGCAACAATCAGCCAGGGTCATGGGAGGATAAGGAGAATGGTATCAGAGAGGAGAAACTTGGCTACCATGAGAAAATTCCCAGAACAGAAGAATTCCTGTGAGCTGAAGACTACCTCATTTATGTCTAGCAAATGTTCATAGTTGTGAATTGAATAGATTATAAGCTACATTAGAAAAGGCATAGTTAGCAAGAAAAAATTTAATAAAGTCTTGAAAGCAGGCATATGCCTGAGTTATTCCACATGTAGGGTATTCTTCTAGGTTTAAAGCCCTCATATAGTCTCTGCTGCTGTAGCTTTTACCCATCTCTGTGGTTTAGTTCAGATACCATTTTTTAAAATACAACTCATTTCTCATAGAAATTAATCTTCACTTTTTCTGAATTCCTATAGCAGATTTTGATTCTCTCACATTTCCAATACATTCCATCACTCATTATCAGATTTTATATAGATATTCTTCATCATTAATATATTTAAAATCACTTATTAAAGTCAAAGCATGGAAAAATGAAACTACATAACATTGTAATTTAAATTAGTAATAATCTGGTACGGCTTGTGGTAGAAGTCAGAATTGCGAAAATAAGTCATGGCTAATTGACAAAATGCTAGGCCAGGCAAAGTGTGCCAAATTAAGGAGTTTGAAAATTTTCTGGAACCCTCAAGCATTTCTAAAATAAGTAGCTCTACATATATCTAAGTAACTGTACGTCTAATTTGACCTAATAGATTATGTAGTAACTGCAACTAGGTGTTATTTTATCCTGGTCCTTAAGTTCCTCAAGAAACTGGTCAATTACTGTTAGATTGATTCATTTCTCTGTGAAAACAAAACTGAGGCTCAGAACAGTAAATGATTGCCCATGATCATGTAGCTAGATGGGGCACAGTTCATGTTCTGATTCCTAGTTTTGAGCACTACGTTACAACCTGATGCAATTTCCTCTTTTTAGATTTCTGTGCATGTTCCTGTGCATGGTATCAACTAGTATAATTTCACAGTACAATGCTTAACACCTGCTTTCTGCTAGACTATGCATATTAGTGTATTTTCTTTGCAAATGAGTCACAAGTGATTAGCAAACGTTAGGGAAATAAACTGAGTGGATGGCGGGAGAAAGGCATTGGTTCTCATTAGCTCTTTCTATTTACACTCAATGATAAGTCCCAAAATATTTCATCTAGATTCAAATTACATAAAAGAGGAGTCCTTGTAAATGAATTGCCTGCCCGAAAAAATTAAAAATAAAAAAATAGTAAAAGAGTGAAGTGCCATTTGATAATCTAGAGGTAGAATAAGTTTACAGTTAACATGCTTATATCTTTAGAAATATGTACATAGAACTTTTGTGATTTGCCCGAGAGTGATTTTAATACTTTAGATCTGAGGTTTTCAACCTTTGTGTTCACCGTGCCCTTAGTATCTCAGTGATTTTTTTCATAGTACCCCTAAGCCAAAAGAAATAAATCCTGTTTAGTAAACACTTAGGTCCAAATGACGTTTATTTCCTAAAAAATTAACACTTAAAAAAATAGGAGAAATTAAATACAATTAAACACCATTACTTACTCAAAGTATGTATGTACCTGTTTTCCACCGTAACACTTTTCAAACCTCAGAATTAGACTGGTGGCAGCCACCCTCATTACCTATTTCTTGTTATTCAATTTATAACCCATACTTCATAATTTAATTCATAGTTGAATTCAATTTATAATTCAATTCATAATTAAATTCAATTCATAATTCAATAATTAATAAGCAGGCTTCCATCATTTCCTCATTCTGATTCTCTATATTGTACATATTAGAAGATACATTATTATTTATCATAATATAAATTTTGCTCCTGCCCCTTGCCCAACTGCTCTATAGAATTTTAGTAATTTTATTGATGTAAAAAATTTAAATTTGTTAAATAAATTTGATACATAAATGCAGGCTCATTGTAAACTTCAAAATCCAGATGAATAAAATCCCTCTCAATTTTCTACCCATATCCACTAACTACTGCTACAGGAATGATGACTATTGTTAACAATTTAAGGTATATATTTTCACTGAAATAATTACATATGTAGATTTAGAAGTATATGGTCACATTGTATATTTTATATTAAAAATACTAGATTGCAGGTATTAAAATTTTTCATTTACCCATTTTGGAGAAATCATTCTATATAAACAAGTATGAACTTACCCGGACCTCCTTTCTGCTATTGAGTACTGACTTCTGTGTTATGCTGTATAACTTCCTTTCGTCTGTCCGGATCCAGTCTCCACTCTTCTCCACACTGCTCTGTGTCCTGGGAAACTGAACTAAAACGACTGCCTGAAAGAGCTCTTGATCCTCAATACCTTCCTTGCCCTATGGCTTCTGATTTATCTGTCAGTGCAGTGAAAGCCACTGGCAGGAGATACAGAAAGAAGAAAAGCAAAGTTGAGACACTTACTTCCCACCTTCCTGCATACTTGTTATCTATTTGTTTGCCATCGTCCCCCACCAAGGGTCATACCTTTTATCAGGTGGCCTTCTACACACAGCTGTCATGAGTTTCCCATTAGGTCAAGAGATACTGGGAGTTTTCCATAGTTATAAACTCCAGGATACTACATTTCCCTTTCTGGCTTTCCTAAACTTGTACCCATATCATTGTAAACAATGCCTTTATTAAAATACGTTCAGTTACTTAATTTGAGTATGGCACTTCTTTTCATCTAAGTCTTTGACTGATGCATGAGGAATTGCTGTATTCAATCTTTACTTACACATTTAACTTCCTACAATGTGTGATATTTTGTACAATGCTACAATGAACATCTTTAAACGTCTTTATAAGTACTGTGAGTATTCTTTTATAATGAATATTCTTTTATGGTTGATACCTTAAAGAATAGTTTTGGGATTAAAAAGTAGCTTCAATTTAAAAACTGATACACATGGCTGAAAGTCCTACCAAAGGTGGGGGATAATTTATTCTCTCTCTGAAACTAAATGAAAGCATATATTTTTCCATCCCGCTCACCAACAATGAATTTTACAAACCTTTCTTAACATGTATAAAATTTTACCTTTTAATTGTTTTAATGTGTGTTCACTGATTAGTAACGAGAAATGACCTTCTTGTAATATGTTTATTAGCCACTGATGCTTTCTTTCTGAATAGTTAATTCAAATCTTCTGCCGTTACCATGGGTGGAGGGAATGGTAGCTGGAGTGATATGAGAAACACATGGAGCAGAACTCAGGTTTTCCAGGCAAAGCATAGTAACCAGCCAGCCCTGGCCAATTCAATAACTGAATGCAAACACCTGAGCAAGCCCAATTCTGATCAGTACTTCTGTCCCAAATCAGTGGAACCTATTGGCTGGGGTGTAGATTTATGAGGGGGGGGGGAAAAGCGTTGCTACTTTATTTATTTATTTATTTATTTATTTATTTATTTATTTTTTTTATTATTATACTTTAAGTTCTAGGGTACATGTGCATGACGTTTATATCATGTATAACTCCCCAACGTTGCTACTTTAAATCCTAAGATTTAGTGGTTTGTTAAACAGAAACAAATAATTGATAAAATCATCTGAATCACTTTTTAAAAACATTTTATTTATTGTATTATTAGTGCTTTTAGGAAACTCCCTACCCTCAAGAATACTGCTTCTCCTGTAAGATTCTCAACTGGGCCTTTCCGGCGGTGACGACCTACCCACACGAGAACATGCCTCTCGCAAAGGACCTCCTTCATCCCTCCCCAGAAGAGGAGAAGAGGGAACACAAGAAGAAACGCCTGGTGCAGAGCCCCAATTCCTACTTCATGGATGTGAAATGCCCAGGATGCTATAAAATCCCCACGGTCTTTAGCCATGCACAAACGGTAGTTTTGTGTGTTCGCTGCTCCACTGTCCTCTGCCAGCCTACAGGAGGAAAAGCAAGGCTTACAGAAGGATGTTCCTTTAGGAGGAAGCAGCACTAAAGGCACTCTGAATCAAGATGAGTGGGAAACCATCTCAATAAACACATTTTGGTTAAAAAAAAAAAAAAAGATTCTCAACTGGTAGCTGTTTCACTTTCCTTACTCCGAATACTATGGAGATGCGAAAGATACCCTCTGTGTCACATCCAATCTCTTCTCTTCCCTTTTCTTCCAAAACGCCTAGCTCCAGTGATGTTCCTTCTTCATCCCTAGGAACAACAGATTTAAATTTGATGTCATCCTCCTTCTAACAAATATCATAGACACTTAGGCTCATCTCACATCCCATAGAATTTCGGCTGTCTGTCCCACATGACTACTTTCATAACTCTCGATGCTTTAAATATTGACATGGATAACTCACCCAACAATCATATTTGTACCCTAGAACTTACCATTACTAATAAGCACAAACTTTCCATAATGTCAATTTCAATTCCTCTCTAATTCCACCCCTTCACTAGCTTACAGGCTCTAAGATCCCAACACCAATAACCAGAACTTAAGGTTTATTGCCCCTCTTGTATTACATTATTCCGCTCTTATTTCTTACCTTCTTTTGTATCTTTACCCAGCTTAAATTTCATGGTAAAACATTACAATCAATCCCTCACCTATGTCTTCAACTCCCTTAGTAACACCACAATCCTAGTTCACATTCTCTGCGTACCTTGAACCTCTATATACCTACTTGAGCTTAGTGGTGTAAAACACACTATCAGGCGGATTGTTCACATATAGAAGCATGTTTGCCAGCTTCTTACATACTCCTACGGCTGCCCAACAATTGTATTAGGTGTTTCCATTCTCCATTCAATCTGCCATCTTCCTAGATGACCATTTCAGACCCTGTCCTTTCTTCACAAACCTCCAAAATCTACACTCTTATCTGATGAGGTCAGCTCTTGCTTTATGAAAGAAATTCTAGCAGCCAAAATACCTTCTAGATGTTTCCACCACTATTACAACCTTGTAATAGTTTTTTATGACAATATATACATTTTTCCTGTTTCATTAGAAATAAATTATTCATGCTTCTATCCAAAGGCAACACCTTCAGTTCTACGATAGATTCTACTGTCACCATTTTCCTAAAGTACCCCATTTCTTCCATTTTTACCTTTGTTTTATTTATTTTTAGTTGTGTGCATGATCTTTCACATCAATGTGAAAGATGTAGCTTTTTCTCTTATCTTAAAACAAATTCAAAAACTGCTGAGCTCACTGCTGATCCTGCCTCTCCCTCTGCTTTATACAAAAACCTGGTTTTTTCTTTACAACAACACTCCTTACAACACTTCACTTCCCTCATTTATTGTAATGCTTCTTTTCATATTACCACTTGAGCCCATTCCAAGCAAGCCTATTGCTCTTGTCACTGTAAAAGACTTCTAATACAAGGTCAGCAATGACTTCTTAATCACTGATTAGAATAGTCAATTCATAGTCTTCATCTTGCTTGATCTATCTGCAGTATTTGCCATTCTCATCTTTAATACGCAATTTGTAACTTTTTGCATACTGTCACCACTCTCCTGAATGTCCTTGTATACTCTTATCTTTGCATTTGCTTCACTGTGTTCTCTCAATTCCTGCTCTAAAAACATTGGAATGCCCAAAAACTTAGTCCTTGGATTGCTTAAGTGTTAAAAATTTGATATGTGTACACCAACCAAATATCATTTTGTCACACATTTTTAAATGCAGTTTTTATACTAGAGATTTTTAAATTTATACCTTGTAGCTAGATTTAACACTGATTCAATGACTTTTACAGTCCATTTTCTACTTGATATGTATACTTAGTTTTCTAATATGCAACTCAAAACAATCATACCCCAAACTTAGCTCTCAGACCCTAACATGTCATCAATACCACCACTTCTTCTTACAATCTTTGCCATCTCAGTTTAAGGCAACTGTGATCTTTGTTTTATAAACCTGTGAAATTGTATCTGTTACTTGCTTCTTATAGAGTCCAAAATAGGCTTAGCACAAAATATATTCCTAGTGTGATAGATTTTTAAAATATCCTCTTTAGAAGGATATTTAAGATGTCCTCTTAAATGTATTCGATTAACATTTTCTTTGTCCTAACACCAATATTAACACACTTTTTTGGACATATGTCTGATATTCTTTTATTTCGTTGCTACCTCAATGAGTCATTTTATTTTCTAAGATTAAATGTTTAATGCTCTTTTAAACAAAACAAAAGAGCTATTTAAAACCCAGTTTGAAACTAAGCATTTAAATTGTTTTTAGATATTGATTTGATTTGTGATTACTGAGATGTTTAAATCATTTTTAACAACTTCTTTTATGTTTTCCACTTTCTCTGCTTTAAAAAATATTATTCTTGTCTTTTGGTGAATTCATGCAGCTACCTTACATTTATTTTTCTCTAATGGTTTGAAAGTCTGACATCTCATTAATATTTTTTAAATGGTTCCCCTTGAAATTTTGTAGGGGGCGGAGCAAGATGGCCGAATAGGAACAGCTCCAGTCTCCAACTCCCAGCGCAAGTGACACAGAAGACCGGTGATTTCTGCACTTTCAACTGAGGTACTGGGGTCATCTCTCTAGGGAGTGCCAGACAATTGGTGCTGGTCAGCTGCTGCAGCCTGACCAGCGTGAGCTGAAGCAGGGCGAGGCATCGCCTCACCTGGAAGCGCAAGGGGGAAGGAAATCCCTTTTCCTAGCCAGGGGAACTGAGACACACAACACCTGGAAAATCGGGTAACTCCCACCCCAATACTGCGCTTTAAGGAAACAGGCACACCAGGAGAATATATCCCACACCTGGCCGGGAGGGTCCCACGCCCACGGAGCCTCCCTCACTGCTAACACAGCAGTCTGCAGCGATCTATCCGCAAGGCAGCAGCGAGGCTGGGGGAGGGGCGCCCGCCATTGCTGAGGCTTAAGTAGGTAAACAAAGCCGCTGGGAAGCTCGAACTGG
Source organism: Trachypithecus francoisi (assembly GCF_009764315.1). NCBI lineage: Eukaryota > Metazoa > Chordata > Mammalia > Primates > Cercopithecidae > Trachypithecus > Trachypithecus francoisi. The sequence goes on from NW_022680878.1 coordinate 25,221, forward strand.
GTGGAGCTCACAGCAGCTCAAGGAAACCTGCCTGTCTCTGTAGACTCCACCTCTGGGGACAGCCCACAGCTGAGGTCCAATACAGGAAGCAGCGGGGGCGGTGCAGAGGCGAACGACTCTATCTGACAGCTTTGGGGAGAGCCGTGGATCTCCCAACGCGGAGGTTGAGATCCGAGAACGGACAGACTGCCTGCTCAGGTGGGTCCCTGACCCCTGAGTAGCCTAGCTGGGAGACATCCCCCACTAGGGGCAGTCTGACACCCCACACCTCACAGGGTGGAGTCATCCCTGAGAGGAAACTTCCAAAGGAAGAATCAGACAGGTACACTCGCTGTTCAGCAATATTCTATCTTCGGCAACCTCTGCTGCTGATACCCAGGCAAACAGGGTCTGGAGTGGACCTCAAGCAATCTCCAACAGACCAACAGACAGTCCTTCTGACTGTCAGACGGAAAACTACCAAACAGGAAGGACACCTACACAAAAACCCCATCAGTACGTCACGATCATCAAAGACCAGAGACAGATAAAACCACAAAGAAGGGGAAGAAGCAGGGCAGAAAAGCTGGAAATTCAAAAAATAAGAGCCCATCTCCCCCTGCAAAGGAGCGCAGCCCATCGCCAGCAACGGATCAAAGCTGCTCAGAGAATGACTTTGACGAGATGAGAGAAGAAGGCTTCAGCCCATCAAACTTCTCAGAGCTAAAGGAGGAATTATGTACCCAGCGCAAAGAAACTAAAAATCTTGAAAAAAGAGTGGAAGAATTGACAGCTAGATTAATTAATGCAGAGAAGATCATAAACGAAATGACAGAGATGAAAACCATGACACGAGAAATACGTGACAAATGCACAAGCTTCAGTAACCGACTCGATCAACTGGAAGAAAGAGTATCAGCGATTGAGGATCAAATGAATGAAATGAAGCGAGAAGAGAAACCAAAAGAAAAAAGAAGAAAAAGAAATGAACAAAGCCTGCAAGAAGTATGGGATTATGTAAAAAGACCAAATCTACGTCTGATTGGGGTGCCTGAAAGTGAGGGGGAAAATGGAACCAAGTTGGAAAACACTCTTCAGGATATCATCCAGGAGAACTTCCCCAACCTAGTAGGGCAGGCCAACATTCAAATTCAGGAAATACAGAGAACGCCACAAAGATACTCCTCCAGAAGAGCAACTCCAAGACACATAATTGCCAGATTCACCAAAGTGGAAATGAAGGAAAAAATCTTAAGGGCAGCCAGAGAGAAAGGTCAGGTTACCCACAAAGGGAAGCCCATCAGACTAACAGCAGATCTCTCGGCAGAAACTCTACAAGCCAGAAGAGAGTGGGGGCCAATATTCAACGTTCTTAAAGAAAAGAATTTTCAACCCAGAATTTCATATCCAGCCAAACTAAGTTTCATCAGTGAAGGAGAAATAAAATCCTTTACAGATAAGCAAATGCTTAGAGATTTTGTCACCACCAGGCCTGCCTTACAAGAGACCCTGAAGGAAGCCCTAAACATGGAAAGGAACAAGCGGTACCAGCCATTGCAAAAACATGCCAAAATGTAAAGACCACTGAGGCTAGGAAGAAACTGCATCAACTAACGAGCAAAATAACCAGTTAATATCATAATGGCAGGATCAAGTTCACACATAACAATATTAACCTTCAATGTAAATGGACTAAATGCTCCAATTAAAAGACACAGACTGGCAAACTGCATAAAGAGTCAAGACCCATCAGTCTGCTGTATTCAGGAGACCCATCTCACATGCAGAGACATACATAGGCTCAAAATAAAGGGATGGAGGAAGATCTACCAAGCAAATGGAGAACAAAAAAAAGCAGGGGTTGCAATCCTAGTCTCTGATAAAACAGACTTTAAACCATCAAAGATCAAAAGAGACAAAGAAGGCCATTACATCATGGTAAAGGGATCAATTCAACAGGAAGAGCTAACTCTCCTAAATATATATGCACCCAATACAGGAGCACCCAGATTCATAAAGCAAGTCCTTAGAGACCTACAAAGAGACTTAGACTCCCATACAATAATAATGGGAGACTTCAACACTCCACTGTCAACATTAGACAGATCAATGAGACAGAAAGTTAACAAGGATATCCAGGAATTGAACTCATCTTTGCACCAAGCGGACCTAATAGACATCTATAGAACTCTCCACCCCAAATCAACAGAATATACATTCTTCTCAGCACCACATCGCACCTATTCCAAAATTGACCACATAATTGGAAGTAAAGCACTCCTCAGCAAATGTACAAGAACAGAAATTATTACAAACTGTCTCTCAGACCACAGTGCAATCAAACTAGAACTCAGGACTAAGAAACTCAATCAAAACCGCTCAACTACATGGAAACAGAACAACCTGCTCCTGAATGACTACTGGGTACATAACGAAATGAAAGCAGAAATAAAGATGTTCTTTGAAACCAATGAGAACAAAGATACAACATACCAGAATGTCTGGGACACATTTAAAGCAGTGTGTAGAGGGAAATTTATAGCACTAAATGCCCACAAGAGAAAGCAGGAAAGATCTAAAATTGACACTCTAACATCACAATTAAAAGAACTAGAGAGTCAAGAGCAAACACATTCAAAAGCTAGCAGAAGGCAAGAAATAACCAAGATCAGAGCACAACTGAAGGAGATAGAGACACAAAAAACCCTCCAAAAAATCAATGAATCCAGGAGTTGGTTTTTTGAAAAGATCAACAAAATTGACAGACCGCTAGCAAGACTAATAAAGAAGAAAAGAGAGGAATCAAATAGACGCAATAAAAAATGATAAAGGGGATATCACCACTGACCCCAGAGAAATACAAACAACCATCAGAGAATACTATAAGTGCCTCTACGCAAATCAACTAGAAAATCTAGAAGAAATGGATAATTTCCTGGACACTTACACTCTCCCAAGACTAAACCAGGAAGAAGTTGAATCCCTGAATAGACCAATAGCAGGCTCTGAAATTGAGGCAACAATTAATAGTCTACCCACCAAAAAAAGTCCAGGACCAGATGGATTCACAGCTGAATTCTACCAGAGGTACAAGGAGGAGCTGGTACCATTCCTTCTGAAACTATTCCAAGCAATAGAAAAAGAGGGAATCCTCCCTAACTCATTTTATGAGGCCAACATCATCCTGATACCAAAGCCTGGCAGAGACACAACAAAAAAAGAGAATTTTAGACCAATATCCCTGATGAACATCGATGCAAAAATTCTCAATAAAATACTGGCAAACCAGATTCAGCAGCACATCAAAAAGCTTATCCACCATGATCAAGTGGGCTTCATCCCTGGGATGCAAGGCTGGTTCAACATTCGCAAATCAATAAACGTAATCCAGCACATAAACAGAACCAAAGACAAGAACCACATGATTATCTCAATAGATGCAGAAAAGGCTTTTGACAAAATTCAACAGCCCTTTATGCTAAAAACGCTCAATAAATTCGGTATTGATGGAACGTACCTCAAAATAATAAGAGCTATTTATGACAAACCCACAGCTCATCTCATACTGAATGGGCAAAAACTGGAAAAATTCCCTTTGAAAACTGGCACAAGACAGGGATGCCCTCTCTCACCACTGCTATTCAACATAGTGTTGGAAGTTCTGGCTAGGGCAATCAGGCAAGAGAAAGAAATCAAGGGTATCCAGTTAGGAAAAGAAGAAGTCAAATTATCCCTGTTTGCAGATGACATGATTGTATATTTAGAAAACCCCATTGTCTCAGCCCAAAATCTCCTTAAGCTGATAAGCAACTTCAGCAAAGTCTCAGGATACAAACTTAATGTGCAAAAATCACAAGCATTCTTATACACCAGTAACAGACAAGCAGAGAGCCAAATCAGGAATGAACTTCCATTCACAATTGCTTCAAAGAGAATAAAATACCTAGGAATCCAGCTTACAAGGGATGTAAAGGACCTTTTCACGGAGAACTACAAACCACTGCTCAGTGAAATCAAAGAGGACACAAACAAATGGAAGAACATACCATGCTCATGGATAGGAAGAATCAATATCGTGAAAATGGCCATACTGCCCAAGGTTATTTATAGATTCAATGCCATCCCCATCAAGCTACCAATGACTTTCTTCACAGAATTGGAAAAAACGGCTTTAAAGTTCATATGGAACCAAAAAAGAGCCCGCATTGCCAAGACAATCCTAGGTCGAAAGGACAAAGCTGGAGGCGTCACGCTACCTGACTTCAAACTATACTACAAGGCTACAGTAACCAAAACAGCATGGTACTGGTACCACAACAGAGATATAGACCAATGGAACAGAACAGAGTCCTCAGAAATAACCACACATCTACAGCCATCTGATCTTTGACAAACCTGAGAGAAACAAGAAATGGGGAAAGGATTCCCTATTTAATAAATGGTGCTGGGAAAATTGGCTAGCCATAAGTAGAAGCTGAAACTGGATCCTTTCCTTACCCCTTATATGAAGATTAATTCAAGATGGATTAGAGACTTAAATGTTAGACCTAATACCATAAAACCCTAGAAGAAAATCTAGGTAGTACCATTCAGGACATAGGCATGGGCAAGGACTTCATGTCTAAAACACCAAAAGCAATGGCAGCAAAAGCCAAAATTGACAAATGGGATCTAATTAAACTAAAGAGCTTTTGCACAGCAAAAGAAACTACCATCAGAGTGAACAGGCAACCTACAGAATGGGAGAAAATTTTTGCAACCTACTCATCTGACAAAGGGCTAATATCCAGAATCTACAAAGAACTCAAACAAATATACAAGAAAAAAACAAACAACCCCATCCAAAAGTGGGCAAAGGATATGAACAGACATTTCTCAAAAGAAGACATCCATACAGCCAACAGACACATGAAGAAATGCTCATCATCACGCGCCATCAGAGAAATGCAAATGAAAACCACAATGAGATACCATCTCACACCAGTTAGAATGGCAATCATTAAGAAGTCAGGAAACAACAGGTGTTGGAGAGGATGTGGAGAAATAGGAACACTTTTACACTGGTGGTGGGATTGTAAACTAGTTCAACCATTATGGAAAACAGTATGGCAATTCCTCAAGGATCTAGAACTAGATGTACCATATGAACCAGCCATCCCACTACTGGGTATATACCCAAAGGATTATAAATTACTCTACTACAAAGACACATGCACACGTATGTTTATTGCGGCACTATTCACAATAGCAAAGACTTGGAATCAACCCAAATGTCCATCTGTGACAGACTGGATTAAGAAAATGTGGCACATATATACCATGGAATACTATGCAGCCATCAAAAAAGATGAGTTTGCGTCCTTTGTAGGGACATGGATGCAGCTGGAAACCATCATTCTTAGCAAACTATCACAAGAAGAGAAAACCAAACACCGCATGTTCTCACTCATAGGTGGGAACTGAACAATGAGATCACTTGGACTGGGGAAGGGGAACATCACACACTGGGGCCTATCATGGGGAGGGGGGAGGAGGGAGGGATTGCATTGGGAGTTATACATGATATAAATGATGAATTGACGGGTGCTGACGAGTTGATGGGTGCAGCACACCAACATGGCATAAGTATACATATGTAACAAACCTGCACGTTATACACATGTACCCTAGAACTTAAAGTATAATAAAAAAAAAAAAAAAAGACTGACTGGGAAGGAAAGGGCCTCCAAAACATGAAGTTAGGAATATCTGGGTAACACATTTCAAATCTTCAATTTCTATGGCCTGCAGAAATGGTCCACTTCTCCCTGTTGAAAGCTAGTCTACCCCCTGTGCTTAAAGGCAGAGACTATTTAATCTTCCTCTACCTTCTGGTTACAACATCATTAAGTAAGGCTGTTTCACAAGATAATGGAGTTGGAGAAGTTCTAGGCCTTAAATGACAGAAAAAAGCTGTACACTGAATGACTTGCAGAACTAGCCAACTTGTACAAGCAAGAACTGGGAGTGTTATGTATGGAAATAAATGTCAAGAGTGTTAAATCAGGGCAGGGGGGCAGTGAAATGTGAAGTTGGATAAAGGTAAGTTTATTCACGTGAGATTCCTCTTCCAGTTCATACAATTTAATACTCTGGAAAAGACCTTGGGTATTGCACCAACCATTGCTCATATGGTTAATGGAAACTTGGAAAAGTCAGTGGATTACAGTATAAAATAGAAGTATTTGGACTACTGTGATAGAGTGGAGTAAGGTATCAAAAGGTTCTGAGCATTGGATACACTAAAGTGGATATAGTATGTAATATTGGGATACTCAGAAGATGACTGTGTTCCTGGTGGACGCCTCCTTTACAAAAACAATAAGGAGCATATTAATGCGAGAGGCACCAGCATCACTGAGAAGCCCTGGGTATGTGTTCTCTAAAGTTCACAGCTGATGGTAGGAGATACAGTTACCGAACTACACTACATGATAGCAGTGGGGAAGGCACGTTCCTGAAAGGATACAAGCCAAGTTGTTTATTGCTGTCAAAACCAGGCCAGAGAGAAAGCTGGAGGACTCACATCGAATTGTGGAGACAGGTAATAGTATATGGTGTTCCCTTCAAGCTAAAAACAAATGATTCCGTCTAGTACCTCTCACTACTAAGAAGAAAGCATGGCACATTGTAGGCCTCCTTTGGGTTCCTGAGGAAGCATATTCTGCACTTAGGAATCCTGCTGAACTCATACATTTGATGACATATCGTAGTCAGCTTTGAATGAGGCCAAGAGTAAGCATAGGCTTTGCAGCAACCCCAGATTAAGATCTAAGAGGTCCTGTCATTTGGGATATATGACCTAGTAGAGAATCACAATATAGACCTCTACTGTTCTGAAGCAAGTTACATTGGAAAAAGAGAACTAAGTACCTGTCAAAAAACTGTTCCTAGTATACAAATTCATACTTGTACAGACAGATTGCCTGATGATGGGACATAAACTATCTATGTAGAAAGAACTGCTATAACCTGGCCTTTATCATACACGCCAAGTCATAGGCTGAATTGGACCAGCAGGAATCAGTTGCAGGATGTAAGTAATGCATTCGTTACCAAACAAAAGCATAGGACACAAAATGTCTGTACAGGAAGTAGCCTAGATCCCCCACATTATCTACCACTTTTCTCCTGGCTTATTGCCTCAGATCACACAAATAGCCGCATGGGAGTCCCTTGACAGAGGAGGAAGAAGTCAAATATTGGTACATGGATGAATAAACTCAGCAGCTGATCCACATTGAAAATGAATGACAGTTGTACTATAGCCCTAGAAATGAATGACATAGAGAGACAGTGATGAGGGAAAATCCTCCAAGAGTGCTGAATTCCAGGTGTTATATGTGGTCTCTTAATTTGTCTGGTGGTTCTATCATTTAGGAGATATGATCCAGTGAGACCCAGGGTTTTAGAGATATCTGTGTTGGGAGAAGATACCATGTAAATTTTATGACAAGGCCTAAAGAAGAATTGCAATATAGACATATATTGTTCCACAGCAAGTTAGTTACATTGGAAGCAAAGAACTAAACACCTTTCAAAAACTGTTCCTATTACGCCAGTTGGCCCCAGTCCTGAGGTTAGAATTTATATGGATTCACAGGCTGGTTGCTGAATGGAACTAGAAAGAGATATTGAATGATTGGGTTGAAAAACTTCTGTGGAAGAAACATATGCATGGACCTATGAGAATGATCAGGTGTGAAGATCTGTATCACATGTTAATATCCACCAGAGAGCATATATCAAAGTTGAAGCTACAATCAGTCAAGTAAACAAAATGACTCAGTTGGTATGCTACAACCCGCCTCTGCATTGGTCGGCCACACTTATGCTGATACAGTAGGGTCATTTACAAAGTAGCTACGTTGGCTGAGAGGATGATTATTCATAAATGCCAAAGCAAGGGTTCCCCGTTCCCAAAGCCGATTTATCTATTACTGCTGCCGTCACTACAAGAAACAGATACATACTAAGTTCTCTATATGTCACCATCTTTTAAAGAGAACATACACACTTGGCAAGTTGACTACATTAATCCATTTCATCCTAGAAAAGATAGCAATCATCTGAAGTGGAATACAATTATACTTTTTTTTTTTTTTTTGAGAGAGAGAGAGTCTCACTCTGTCACCCAGGCTGGAGTGCAGTGGCATGATCTCGACTCACTGAAACCTGGGTCTCCAGGGCTCAAGTGATTCTCATGCCTCAGCCTCCCAAGTATCTGAGATTACAGGAGTATAACACCACCCCTGGCTAATGTTTGCATTTTTAGTAGAGATCGGATTTCACTATGCTGCCCAGGCTGGTCTGGAACTCCTGGCCTCAAGCGATCTCCTTGCCTCAGCCTCCCAAAGTGCTGGGATTACAGACATGGGCCACTGTGCCTGGGTGGAATATAATACAAATATATTCTTGATATGAATTTCCCTTACCTGTCCACAAGACCTAAATCAGCAGTACTATCCTAGAGCTCACAGAATATGTGATCCCTTACACAGGATTCCACATAACCAATGGACCTACTCTAGAGCAAGAAAGTTGTATCATGTCCTGGCACTATCTGGAAGCAAATGACTTCATATGATGTTGGAATAACCTAAAGAAGGTATAGCTGAGACATCAGCTACAAAATGATGCCCTATAAGGATCAGACACTTTCAGCCAGGATTCAGTGTGTACTCTCAATCAATCATAATTGTACATTATTGTATCTACAGTAAAGTGTATGAGGCCAGGAACTAAGTAGAATTCACTGTGACCTAACTGAAGAATTTGTGATTTCCTTTTTTACAACTCTAGGTTCTACGTTTAAGTCCTGTCTTCAAGATTGCAAAAGTCAATCTCACATATAGATAAATAAAAAAAGGTTATTTGCTATTGTAAAAATTTTCAAAGAATACCCAGCTAAATGTAGAATAAAATATGAGTGTCTAAGAAGCCACACTGACTATGCTTTAGAATAATAGGTCATTATACATGTGGAGGAAGCTTCAGAATAATCTTATCTCATCCTCTGTATTTATCAATGAAAAGATTAAAGGACCAGGAAGTCTGGGGATTTTTCTCATGTTGCATGACTAGCTTAACCTTAGTAGTATAAGATTACTAATTAGTAATATAGTAAGTAATATAATTACTTTATATAAGTAGTAATATGATTACTACTTAGTAATATATGACATAGTAGTATAACCTTACTATGACAATTCTCTATAAATGTATACATTTACTTGATTGGGACACTTATTTGAAAAGTTCCATATGAAAAAATTGTATTCTGTACTTTATTTTCTAATTAATTGTTTGTGTTAAGGAAGGTAAATGAAATGTGTAATCAGGATAAATGTTTTAGTTTAATTAAACTAATAAAATAATAATGGATACAACAGCAAGAAAACTTTCAAAATTGTTAATAAATTGAATAGTCAGCTAAAAATCCATTGTCACTTTGCATTAGGGAAGCAAAGTGAAAAACTGTGAAGAATACATATAACCTCCTAAATATTTCCCAGAGATCAATTTAAAGCAAAGAATAAGAAAGAAATATTTATTAAACTCTCCCAAAGGCATATAAACAGAAGAAATTGCAAAGAAAAAAGTAATCAAATCTTTTCCTAGCAGATTAAATTCAAGAGCTTTTCTAAGACAGTAATTTCTTACTATAATGTCTGGAGAACAGGAAGAATGAGGAAGAAAGCAAAATCCTTTCAAAGTGTTAATGGGTAGGTGTTGAACTTTTTCAGCTCCCATGTTAATGGGGGTAGAAATGGTGAGGAGTAGGAGAGCAAGGATATAGATCACAGACTCCCATTTTCAAAGTTGTAAGGGTTTCTAGTTAGGTTTCAATTTCCCCAGGAGACAGATGACCACGTTTCTGATGACCTGTGAGATAATTTTCTCTGTTGTATATGTTTTGGCAATGAGTAGAGTCACTGTATTCTGGGGCATCTTCTTAGTCTGCTCTGTGGCCTCATCTCCACTGTCTCAGATGAGTTCATTAGAGAGTATAAAAGTAGAAACAAGTCTTAGAGACAATGATGCTGTATCGGATGGCAGTGCTCTATGAACAGACATAACATGAAGTAAAATAAGATCAGTGGCCTAAAGGTAGCTTACATGTGGCAAGTGCTGCTGTATTTATCAGAACTTTTGTATCTTCAATTTGAGCCTCATGTAAGAATTTGATAAAATCATGCTTGATAACCACAAAAAGCGATTAAAAAGTGAATTATTTTTAGTAAAATTTATAAAATTGGGACTATGTCAAGGATAGCAATAGCTATTTGCAATATAACTGATGCTGACTACCTCATATTTCTCATACCACTGTAACATTATACAGATATATTAAATATATAAGATTATATATGTGACATATATGAATATATATGTCATACATAAAAGCATATGATTTATGTATATAACTTATTCTTAGGTTTAAATGAGAATATCAGGGAAATTTTGCTGATTCAAGTTTAGGCTGATTTGTATATAACTGCTTTGAAGGCATTCAGCTCAATGTGGTATGGTGTCAGAGGAGGGAAAAATTACTTTGCTCTAAGATGACAATACATCTTAATTTATAAAAGTAGCATGAATTAGTTGGATTTCTTTTTACATGGAGGTTAAGAAAGAATGATAAAGAGTTAAAGGAATGACTGTCCTATAATGTCCATGGAGTTGCATCAGAATAGGCTGACATATCCTGGAATATCTTGATATGGTGGCTTAAACTATTCTTAATTTCTTGAACCTTGTTGAAACTAATCTGAACTGAGCAAGTGCCTCTGGGACTGCATTACCTCGGTATATGCTGACGGAACAACAGAAATAACATAAAAATTCAGCTCCCTCACCCATAGATTTGTCTATCTATACAGTGTCAAGTGTCCAGATACTTTGAAACATTATGAGTGACTGACATTTTCATTTCCGAACTAGAAACTCTGGCAGATTGTTGACCCAGCCTTCATCTAGTTTTTCTGAACTAGAATCTTATTTAATAATGATTGGCATACCTTAAAATTAAATATTCTTTGAATTGCTGTGTTACTAGTCTAATTTGGAAAAATAAGAGAAACCATCAAAAATTTCTAGACAAACTATGTTAAATGCTTAACATAAAAGTAGAAACTTTAACCATTTTATAACTTATTAACTGCTGATACCATCAAGTATCAATATAGAAGATCTGTAATTATTATTCTATATTATTTCCAATGTATTTTATAGTTATTGAATTTGCTGCAAATGACTTAAATTAGCGGTTTTTAAAACATTAGGCCCTTTAGCATTAGCTTTAGTTCTACTGTGAATGAGAGGAGAAAATACTTGAGATACTCTTTAGAATGTAAGTTAATAAAGGAAGAAATATTGATTTCTTTTCTTCTCTTTACACATGTATCTCAATGCTGAGGATGGTATCCTTCACATAGTAGGTGCTCTGTAAGTATTGCTTAAATTTATGGAGGGATAACAGGAGCTTTGTATAACTTAGTAAAGATTGTAACATTGCCTCTTCAAGAGGCTCTAAGACACAGACAACTCTAAAGAGTACAGGTAGATGTACTCTTTAGAATTTTTGAAAGTGACTTCAGGTGGTATACTTTTTGTTTTGTTTTGTTTTTCATTTTTGATGTAGAAAGAAGAATGTGAAAGTCTTAAGGGAATAGTTGTCATGTAGCCTGTGAGACCCCCATCTCTAAAAAAATAATTTTGATTCCCTATTTAATAAATGGTGCTGGGAAAATTGGCTAGCCATAAGTAGAAAGCTGAAACTGGATCCTTTCCTTACTCCTTATACAAAAATTAATTCAAGATGGATTAGAGACTTAAATGTTAGACCTAATACCATAAAAACCCTAGAAGAAAACCTAGGTAGTACCATTCAGGACATAGGCATGGGCAAGGACTTCATGTCTAAAACACCAAAAGCAATGGCAGCAAAAGCCAAAATTGACAAATGGGATCTAATTAAACTAAAGAGCTTTTGCACAGCAAAATAAACTACCATCAGAGTGAACAGGCAACCTACAGAATGGGAGAAAATTTTTGCAATCTACTCATCTAACAAAGGGCTAATATCCAGAATCTACAAAGAACTCAAACAAATATACAAGAAAAAAACAAATAATCCAATCAAAAAGTGGGCAAAGGATATGAACAGACATTTCTCAAAAGAAGACATTCATACAGCCAACAGACACATGAAAAAATGCTCATCATCACTGGCCATCAGAGAAATGCAAATCAAAACCACAATGAGATACCATCTCACACCAGTTAGAATGGCAATCATTAAAAAGTCAGGAAACAACAGGTGCTGGAGAGGATGTGGAGAAATAGGAACACTTTTACACTGTTCTTGGGATTGTAAACTAGTTCAACCATTATGGAAAACAGTATGGCAATTCCTCAAGGATCTAGACCTAGATGTACCATATGACCCAGCCATCCCACTACTGGGTATATACCCAAAGGATTATAAATCATGCTGCTATAAAGACACATGCACACGCATGTTTATTGCGGCACTATTCACAATAGCAAAGGCTTGGAATCAACCCAAATATCCATCAGTGACAGACTGGATTAAGAAAATGTGGCACATATACACCATGGAATATTATGCAGTCATAAAAAAGGATGAGTTTGCGTCCTTTGTAGGGACATGGATGCAGCTGGAAACCATCATTCTTAGCAAACTATCACAAGAAGAGAAAACCAAACACCGCATGTTCTCACTCATAGGTGGGAACTTAACAATGACATCACTTGGACTCGGGAAGGGGAACATCACACATCGGGGCCTATCATGGGGAGGGGGGAGGGGGGAGGGATTGCACTGGGAGTTATACCTGATGTAAATGACGAATTGATGGGTGCTGATTAGTTGATGGGTGCAGCACACCAACACCGCAGAAGTATACATATGTAACAAACCTGCATGTTATGAACATGTACCCTAGAACTTAAAGTATAATATATAAATAAAAAAAAGAAAAAAAAATCATCTGGGTTTGGTGGTATATGTCTGTAGTCCCAGCTACTCAAATGCTGAGGTGTGAGGACCACTTCAGCTCAGGAGTTAAAGGTGCAGTGAGCTGTGATCGTACCACGACACTCCAGGCTGGGCAACAGAGTGAAACCCTGTCTCTCTTAAAAAAAAAATTAAAAGAATATTTGTCACATATTTCTACTTAGAGTTGAATCAGGACAGGTTGCCAAGGCTGGGAAATTCTTGCTGCAGAGGAGCGGTTTGAACAGCCAAGCTTTTAAAAGACCTAGATATTCTCATGGTATTTCACTGATGACAGAGTACATGTGACAATTATATTTTTAATTTTTTAATACAATAGAAAACTCCTTGTTTCATTGTATAAAGGAACATTCTGGCTGTTCATTTACTAATCACAAATATCCTGGTACACAAAATAAAATTCTGAAACGTAGTAAAGATGGACTAATTAGATAGTCTGAGCATATACACTTGACTTGTCCTCTTCTATGTGATCGCTTAGGACTACTCTGCACATGTGTGCATATTTTACACGCATTACACAAGTGTGTATGTTTATGCATACCACACCAGATTAATTTCCAACTTTATGGAAAGAAACAGGAATTCCAAAATGTTTGAAAAATGTAGAAAAGGTATAAAGTAATTAATATCAGATAAATAAGAACAGAAAAACTATAACCCCAATATGACAAATGAAGAGTGGAGATCCACAAAGCGTGAGAGAGAGTAGTAAGTAGCTATCATAGTAATTAATTAAAGACAAAAATCCTAACCAGCTAATCAAATGAGTCCACCTACTTTCTGTCTACAACCCCTAATACCCAATGGCAATCTAAAAACCAAAAGCTGTACCATAAATAATATGAACTACTTGCTTGGGGTCAGGTTTTGTTAACACACAGAATAATCAGAAAGAAGGAGAGAGCTTCAGGAAAGTCTGGACAGGTTGAGAAATGGAGTGGGGAGGTAGGAGAGAAGTCATTTCATTCATGGAAGAAATTTATTTATATTTTAAGTGTCGGAAGAAATTATTCCTTATTTTAGCTGCTAGAGACTGTCCTAAAGTTTGCTGCAAACCTCACACTAATAGACCCTGAGTGAACTTAACAAAACAGTTCTTAGCTTTTTACACATAGTGTTTGATTATCCCTTCTACTTAAACTCATATCCCTTCTACTTAAACTCATAAGCTCAAATCAATCACTAAGAATCATAAGCTACTTGAAGAAAACAAGGAATATTAAAGAAAAAAATAAAGAAATCAGTCAAGGTGCCTGGAAAAGATGCTAAAAGGAAATCCAGGGAATAAAGGAGATTTTAATAAAATATATATGCTAGTTATGAGAAATTTGAGAGATGATTGAAACCAGAAAACAACTATAAGGATTAAGAAAATGAAGCAATCAGAAAGAATTATAGACAAATTGATAAACATTGCCTAAATTAAAAATAATCGACATAAGGCTGAAAATAAATCAAATAAATAAAACTCAAACAGAAAATTAAAATACCAAGACAAGGAATTACAGATAGCAATTTTTAAAAATGGCTAAAAGTTAGAAGATATCAAGGATTAATCTAAGAGGGCTAATATATTTTTAATAGAGGTACTGGTAAGTAGTAGGTAAGTAGTAGAGCAAGGATTTGAATCCAAAGCTTCATGCTTTGTAACAGGACAGGAAAATACTAAAAACTTTCAGAGCAAGACCATATCTAGAAAACAAAAGAAGGAAAACTATGTTGACATTTCGTTAACAAAATTACATGTTGAAAGATGATGCTGCAATATTCACAGAGATTTAAGGAAAATTATTTTGAAACCAGTCAATCCATTATGTGAAATGTGAACAGAACATAGCAACAGTTAATTTTAAAGACATAATGAAAGTTCAGAACTTGTAAAGAGTAAGAATTTAATATAAAAATCTAAAACCCTCAGCTCTCTCTGAAAGAGAGCACTGAAAGCATATACCACAGCCAAAGAAAATAATGTCATAAAATATAATATTTTAAGCATAGTAAGATTATAGAAGCCATAAAAATATATTTTAATAATTTGGAAGTATAAATAATATATTCATAACATATATCATTATATGTATGCAATATAATCATGTAATGATAAAATATAAATATTTATACATAAATTAAAAACAAATTATTATTAACTGCAATAAAACAACCCCAGATGAACTCAACATGGGAGATTGGGGCCAGGAGGAATGACAGCATGCTAGTTTATCTATTATTAGAAGGAAAATGGGGTGAAGAGTAAGAGGATGAAGGAATAACTGATTTATCTTGGTGATTCATAAAAAATATGTTATAAAAAGATATGTACTTGAGAATTAACCATTACAATCAGTTACATATTGAAAATGTAAATTTTCTTAATAAAATTCACTGATTATCACACTATTAAAGAAAAGATATAAAAGACAAAACAAAAACATACAGCCTTATTTTATTTTTAAGAGACTCACCTAAGATAAAATTTTAAAGATAAAAAAATAGGAGAAATGATATATATGCCAGCAAGTGCTGATGAAAGAAAGCTAATGTTAAAATGTTGATGAAACTCCAAACAGGCTTTAATTCCATCATAAATTCCGTATTAACAAAAGGTAATATAAGAAAATATAAATCATTAAACTTTAATCATGTAAGACAAAAGCTACCACATATATAAAGCAGAAGCAGAAAGTGAGGCATTGCCAATTCTAGAAACACAATGGTAGCATTTAACACAGAATTTTCGAGGGGCGGAGCAAGATGGCCGAATAGGAACAGCTCCAGTCTCCAACTCCCAGCGCGAGTAACACAGAAGACCGGTGATTTCTGCATTTTCAACTGAGGTACTGGGGTCATCTCTCTAGGGAGTGCCGGACAATCGGTGCTGGTCAGCTGCTGCAGCCTGACCAGCGTGAGCTGAAGCAGGGCGAGGCATCGCCTCACCTGGAAGCGCAAGGGGGAAGGAAATCCGTTTTCCTAGCCAGGGGAACTGAGACACATAACACCTGGAAAATCGCGTAACTCCCACCCCAATACTGCGCTTTAAGAAACAGGCACACCAGGAGAATATATCCCACACCTGGCCGGGAGGGTCCCACGCCCACGGAGCCTCCCTCACTGCTAACACAGCCGTCTGCGGCGATCTATCCGCAAGGCAGCAGCGAGGCTGGGGGAGGGGCGCCCGCCATTGCTGAGGCTTAAGTAGGTAAACAAAGCCGCTGGGAAGCTCGAACAGGTGTGAGCTCACAGCAGCTCAAGGAAACCTGCCTGTCTCTGTAGACTCCACCTCTGGGGACAGCCCACAGCTGAGGTCCAATAGGGAAAGCAGCGGGGGCGGTGCAGAGGCGAACGACTCTGTCTGACAGCTTTGGGGAGAGCCGTGGATCTCCCAACGCGGAGGTTGAGATCCGAGAACGGACAGACTGCCTGCTCAGGTGGGTCCCTGACCCCTGAGTAGCCTAGCTGGAGACATCCCCCACTAGGGGCAGTCTGACACCCCACACCTCACAGGGTGGGGTCATCCCTGAGAGGAAACTTCCAAAGGAAGAATCAGACAGGTACACTCGCTGCTCAGCAATATTCTATCTTTGGCAACCTCTGCTGCTGATACCCAGGCAAACAGGGTCTGGAGTGGACCTCAAGCAATCTCCAACAGACCAACAGACAGTCCTTCTGACTGTCAGACGGAAAACTATCAAACAGGAAGGACACCTATACCAAAACCCCATCAGTACGTCACCATCATCAAAGACCAGAGACAGATAAAACCACAAAGATGGGGAAAAAGCAGGCAGAAAAGCTGGAAATTCAAAAAATAAGAGCGCATCTCCCCCTGCAAAGGAGCGCAGCCCATCGCCAGCAACGGATCAAAGCTGGTCAGAGAATGACTTTGATGAGATGAGAGAAGAAGGCTTCAGTCCATCAAACTTCTCAGAGCTAAAGGAGGAATTACGTACCCAGCGCAAAGAAACTAAAAATCTTGAAAAAAAAGTGGAAGAATTGACAGCTAGACTAATTATGCAGAGAAGATCATAAACGAAATGACAGAGATGAAAACCATGACACGAGAAATACGTGACAAATGCACAAGCTTCAGTAACCGACTCGATCAACTGGAAGAAAGAGTATCAGCGATTGAGGATCAAATGAATGAAATGAAGCGAGAAGAGAAACCAAAAGAAAAAAGAAGAAAAGAAATGAACAAAGCCTGCAAGAAGTATGGATTATGTAAAAAGACCAAATCTACGTCTGATTGGGGTGCCTGAAAGTGAGGGGAAAATGGAACCAAGTTGGAAAACACTCTTCAGGATATCATCCAGGAGAACTTCCCCAACCTAGTAGGGCAGGCCAACATTCAAATTCAGGAAATACAGAGAACGCCACAAGATACTCCTCCAGAAGAGCACTCCAAGACACATAATTGCCAGATTCACCAAAGTTGAAATGAAGGAAAAAATCTTAAGGGCAGCCAGAGAGAAAGGTCGGGTTACCCACAAAGGGAAGCCCATCAGACTAACAGCAGATCTCTCGGCAGAAACTCTACAAGCCAGAAGAGAGTGGGGGCCAATATTCAACGTTCTTAAAGAAAGAATTTTCAACCCAGAATTTCATATCCAGCCAAACTAAGTTTCATCAGTGAAGGAAATAAATCCTTTACAGATAAGCAATGCTTAGAGATTTTGTCACCACCAGGCCTGCCTTACAAGAGACCCTGAAGGAAGCCCTAAACATGGAAAGGAACAACCGGTACCAGCCATTGCAAAAACATGCCAAAATGTAAGACCATCGAGGCTAGGAAGAAACTGCATCAACTAACGAGCAAAATAACCAGTTAATATCATAATGACAGGATCAAGTTCACATAACAATATTAACCTTAATGTCAATGGACTAAATGCTCCAATTAAAAGACCAGACTGGCAAACTGGATAAAGTCAAGACCCATCAGTCTGCTGTATTCAGGAGACCCATCTCACATGCAGAGACATACATAGGCTCAAAATAAAGGGATGGAGAAGATCTACCAAGCAAATGGAGAACAAAAAAAGCAGGGGTTGCAATCCTAGTCTCTGATAAAACAGACTTTAAACCATCAAAGATCAAAAGAGACAAAGAAGGCCATTACATAATGGTAAAGGGATCATTCAACAGGAAGAGCTAACTCTCCTAAATATATATGCACCCAATACAGGAGCACCCAGATTCATAAAGCAAGTCCTTAGAGACCTACAAAGAGACTTAGACTCCCATACAATAATAATGGGAGATTTCAACACTCCACTGTCAACATTAGACAGATCAACGAGACAGAAAGTTAACAAGGATATCCAGGAATTGAACTCATCTCTGCACCAAGCGACCTAATAGACATATATAGAACTCTCCACCCCAAATCAACAGAATATCATTCTTCTCAGCACCACATCACACTTATTCCAAAATTGACCACATAATTGGAAGTAAAGCACTCCTCAGCAAATGTACAAGAACAGAAATTATAACAAACTGTCTCTCAGACCACAGTGCAATCAAACTAGAACTCAGGACTAGAAAACTCAATCAAAACCGCTCAACTACATGGAAACTGAATAACCTGCTCCTGAATGACTACTGGGTACATAACGAATGAAAGCAGAAATAAAGATGTTCTTTGAAACCACGAGAACAAAGATACAACATACCAGAATCTCTGGGACACATTTAAAGCAGTGTGTAGAGGGAAATTTATAGCACTAAATGCCCACAAGAGAAAGCAGGAAAGATCTAAAATTGACACTTTAACATCACAATTAAAAGAACTAGAGAGGCAAGAGCAAACACATTCAAAAGCTAGCAGAAGGCAAGAAATAACTAAGATCAGAGCAGAACTGAAGGAGATAGAGTCACAAAAAACCCTCCAAAAAATCAATGAATCCGGAGTTGGTTTTTGAAAAGATCAACAAAATTGACAGACCGCTAGCAGACTAATAAAAGAAAAGAGAGAGGAATCAAATAGACCAATAAAAATGATAAAGGGGATATCACCACCGACCCCACAGAAATACAAACAACCATCAGAGAATACTATAAATGCCTCTACGCAAATCGACTAGAAAATCTAGAAGAAATGGATAATTTCCTGGACACTTACACTCTCCCAAGACTGAACCAGGAAGAAGTTGAATCCCTGAATAGACCAATAACAGGCTCTGAAATTGAGGCAACAATTATAGCCTACCCACGAAAAAAGTCCAGGACCAGATGGATTCACAGCTGAATTCTACCAGAGGTACAAGGAGGAGCTGGTACCATTCCTTCTGAAACTATTCCAATCAATAGAAAAAGGGAATCCTCCCTAACTCATTTTATGAGGCCAACATCATCCTGATACCAAAGCCTGGCAGAGACACAACAAAAAAAGAGAATTTTAGACCAATATCCCTGATGAACATCGATGCAAAAATTCTCAATAAAATACTGGCAAACCGAATTCAGCAGCACATCAAAAAGCTTATCCACCATGATCAAGTGGGCTTCATCCCTGGGATGCAAGGCTGGTTCAACATTCGCAAATCAATAAACGTAATCCAGCATATAAACAGAACCAAAGACAAGAACCACATGATTATCTCAATAGATGCAGAAAAGGCTTTTGACAAAATTCAACAGCCCTTTATGCTAAAAACGCTCAATAAATTCGGTATTGATGGAACGTACCTCAAAATAATAAGAGCTATTTACGACAACCCACAGCTAATATCATACTGAATGGGCAAAAACTGGAAAAATTCCCTTTGAAAACTGGCACAAGACAGGGATGCCCTCTCTCACCACTCCTATTCAACATAGTGTTGGAAGTTCTGGCTAGGGCAATCAGGCAGAGAAAGAAATCAAGGGTATCCAGTTAGGAAAAGAAGAAGTCAAATTGTCCCTGTTTGCAGATGACATGATTGTATATTTAGAAAAACCCATCGTCTCAGCCCAAAATCTCCTTAAGCTGATAAGCAACTTCAGCAAAGTCTCAGGATACAAAATTAATGTGCAAAAATCACAAGCATTCTTATACACCAGTAACAGACAAGCAGAGAGCCAAGTCAGGAATGAACTTCCATTCAGAATTGCTTCAAAGAGAATAAAATACCTAGGAATCCAGCTTACAAGGGATGTAAAGGACCTCTTCAAGGAGAACTACAAACCACTGCTCAGTGAAATCAAAGAGGACACAAACAAATGGAAGAACATACCATGCTCATGGATAGGAAGAATCAATATCGTGAAAATGGCCATACTGCCCAAGGTTATTTATAGATTCAATGCCATCCCCATCAAGCTACCAATGAGTTTCTTCACAGAATTGGAAAAAACTGCTTTAAAGTTCATATGGAACCAAAAAAGAGCCCGCATTGCCAAGACAATCCTAGGTCAAAAGGACAAAGCTGGAGGCGTCACGCTACCTGACTTCAAACTATACTACAAGGCTACAGTAACCAAACAGCATGGTACTGGTACCACAACAGAGAAATAGACCAGTGGAACAGAACAGAGTCCTCAGAAATAATACCACACATCTACAGCCATCTGATCTTTGACAACCTGACAAAAACAAGAATGGGGAAAGGATTCCCTATTTAATAAATGGTGCTGGAAAATTGGCTAGCCACAAGTAGAAAGCTGAAACTGGATCCTTTCCTTACCCCTTATACGAAAATTAATTCAAGATGGATTAGAGACTTAAATGTTAGACCTAATACCATAAAAACCCTAGAAGAAAATCTAGGTAGTACCATTCAGGACATAGGCATGGGCAAGGACTTCATGTCTAAAACACCAAAAGCAACGGCAGCAAAAGCCAAAATTGACAAATGGGATCTCATTAAACTAAAGAGCTTTTGCACAGCAAAAGAAACTACCATCAGAGTGAACAGGCAACCTACAGAATGGGAGAAAATTTTTGCAACCTACTCATCTGACAAAGGGCTAATATCCAGAATCTACAAGAACTCAAACAATATACAAGAAAAAAACAAACAACCCCATCAAAAAGTGGGGAAGGATATGAACAGACATTTCTCAAAAGAAGACATCCATACAGCCAACAGACACATGAAAAAATGCTCGTCATCACTCGCCATCAGAGAAATGCAAATCAAAACCACAATGAGATACCATCTCACACCAGTTAGAATGGCAATCATTAAGAAGTCAGGAAACAATAGATGTTGGAGATGTGGAGAAATAGGAACACTTTTACACTGTTGGTGGGATTGTAAACTAGTTCAACCATTATGGAAAACAGTATGGCGATTCCTCAGGATCTAGAACTAGATGTACCATATGACCCAGCCATCCCACTACTGGGTATATACCCAAAGGATTATAAATTCTCTACTACAAAGACACATGCACACGTATGTTTATTGCGGCACTATTCACAATAGCAAAGACTTGGAATCAACCCAATGTCCATCTGTGACAGACTGGATTAAGAAAATGTGGCACATATACACCATGGAATACTATGCAGCCATCAAAAAGGATGAGTTTGCGTCCTTTGTAGGGACATGGATGCAGCTGGAAACCATCATTCTTAGCAAACTATCACAAGAAGAGAAAACCAAACACCGCATGTTCTCACTCATAGGTGGGAACTGAACAATGAGATCACTTGGACTCGGGAAGGGAACATCACACACTGGGGCCTATCATGGGGAGGGGGAGGAGGGAGGGATTGCATTGGGGAGTTATACATGATATAAACGTTATGCACATGTACCCTAGAACTTAAAGTATAATAAAAAATAAAAAAGAAAAAAAAAAAAAAAAAAAAAAAAAAAAAAAAAAAAAAAACACAGAATTTTCAGAAATCAGCAAAAGAATAAAATAATAAATAAGGCAGAGGATTTGAATGACACAATAAAAGTAGTTTAGCCATTTATTCAACAAATGTTTTTGAGTACTCACTCTGCGCCAGTTACTCTTTTGAGTGTTCTAGATTGTGACAGTAAAAAAGAAAAGTCCAGATCTAAAGATTTTACCTTCTCATTTTTATAACGAAAGACAGACAATTGAAAAAGTAAATTAAATACACCACATACGACAAGGTAGTAAGTATTTGAAGAGAAAGAGGAAAGTCAGCCTGGGTGGGTGAGCAGCCGTTTCACTTGGGTTTATTAGGGAAGGCTTCACTAAGAATAAGACATTGAGTAATGCTCAAAGGAGGAGTAAGAGTTAAAGCTAACAGGAGATTTTGAGTAGAACAATGACACGATCTGGTTTACATAAAATTGCAGGACTGGGTCATTTGGTGGGAAAATAAAATTAACTGTAAGTAAGGGTGGAATGACAGGAACATTGGAAGCCTATAGCAATAATTCATGTAAAACATTATGATGGCTTGGACCACTTGCATCAGTAGAAATAGCTAAAAATGGCCAAATAGTAAATCTACAATGAAAATAAAGCAAAATGATATACTGATAGATAGGATGGGCAGCATGGTTTATTTTCTGTATTTATATCTTAGTCAATATCTTAATTCCTGTGTCTGGCTATTATTCCACAATTTTGTGATTATTAAAAGGAATTCAAAATATCTTCTAATTATCATAAATGCATAATAAGAGGACCGATGTATTATATCAAACCAAAAAGCTTAGTGTATTAGTCTGTTTTCATGCTGCTGTTAAAGACATACCTGAGACTGGTCAATTTACAAAAGAAAGTGATTTAATGGACTAACAGTCCCACAAAGCTGGGGAGGCCTCACAATCATGGCAGAAGGGAGGAGGAGCAAGTCACATCTTACATGGATGGCAGCAGGCAAAAAGAATGTGCAGGGGAACTCCCGTTTTTAAAACCATCAGAGCTCATGAGACTCATTAACTCTCACAAGAACGGCACAGGAAATATCTGCTCTCATATTTCAATAATCTCCCACCAGATTCCTCCCATGACATGTGGGAATTGTGGGAGTCACAATTCAAAATGAGATTTGTGTGGGGACACAGCCAAACCATATCATTCACTCCACCCCCTCCCAAATCTCACGTCCTCACGTTTCAAAACCAATCACGCTTTCCTAATAGTCCTCCAAAGTCTTAACTCATTTAAGCTTTAACTCAAAAGTCCACAGTCCCACATCTCGTCTGAGACAAGTCCCTTCCACCTATGAGCCTGTAAAATCAAAAGCAAGTTAATTACTTCCTAGATACAACGCAGGTACAGGCATACAGTAAATACAGCCCTTCCAAATGGGAGACATTTTCCAAAACAAAAGGGCTACAGGCCCCATGCAAGTCTGAAATCCAATGGGGCAGTCAAATCTCAAAGCTCTAAAATTATCTCCTTTGACTCCATGTCTCATATCTAGGTAACATTGATGCAAGAGTTGGGTTCCCATGGTCTTGGGCAGATCTGCCCTCATGGCTTTGCAGGATACAGCCTCCTACCTAGCTGCTTTCATGGGCTAGCATTGGGTGTCTGTGGCTTTTCCAGGAGCACAGTGCAAGCTGTTGGTGGATCTACCATTCTGGGTGTGGAGAATGGTGGCCCTCATCTCGCAGCTCCACCAGTCAGTGCCCCAGGGGGGACTCTGTGTGAGGACTCTGACCCCATATTTCCCTTCTACACTGCCCCAGTGGAGGTTCTCCATGAGAGTACTGCACCCACAGAAAACTGTTGCCCGGGCATTCAGGCATTTCCATACATCCTCTGAAACCTAGGTGGAGGTTCCCAAATGTCAATTATTGACTTCTGGGCACCTGCAGCCTCAACACCACGTGGAAGCTGCCAAGTCTTGGGGCTTTACCTCTCTGAAACCACAGCCTGAGCTGTACCTTGGCCTCTTTTAGTCATGGCTGGAACAGCTGGGATGCAGGGTGTCTTATCCCTAGACTGCACACAGCAGAGGGACCCTGGGCCCAGCCAAGGAAACAATTTTTTCCTCCTAAACTTCCAGGCCTGTGATGGGAGGGGTTGCCACAAAGGTCTCTCACATGTCCTTCCCCATTGTCTTGGGGATTAATATTTGGCTCATTGTTGCTTATGCAAATTTCAGCAGTCAGCTTGAATTTCTCCTCAGAAAATGGGATTTTCTTTTCTATTTCATTGTCAGCTGGCAAATTTTTCGAACTTTTATGCTCTGCTTCCCTTACAAAAGTGAATGCTTTTAACAGCACCCAAGTCGCATCTTTAATGCTTTGCTGCTTAGAAATTTCTTCCGCCAGATACTCTAAATCAACTCTCTCAATTCAAAGTTCCACCAGACTCTAGGCAGGGGCAAAATGCTGCCAGTCTCTTTGCTAAAACATAACAAGAGCAAATGTTGTTCCAGTTCCAAATAAGTTCCTCATCTCCATCTGAGACCACCTCAGCTTGGACTTTATTGTCATGTCACTATCAGCATTTTGGACAAAGCCATTTAACAAGTCTCTAGGATTCCAACTTTCCCACATTTTCCTGTCTTCTTCTGAGTCCTCCAAACTCTTCCAACCTCTGCCTGTTCCCCAATTCTAAAGGCACTTCCACATTTTCAGGTGTCTTTTCAACAGCAACCCACTCCCAGTACCAATTTACTGTATTAGTCTGTTTTCATGCTGCTGATAAAGACATACCTGAGATTGGGCAATTTAGAAAATCAAGCAGTTTAATGGAATTACAGTTCTTCATGGCTGGTGGGGGGCCTCACAATCATGGTGGAAGGCAAGGAGGAGCAAGTCACATCTTACATGGATGGCAGCAGGAAAAACCAGAGAATGAGCAGAAAAACTGTTTTTAAAACTAAGTGATCTCATGAGACTCATTCACTACAATAAGAACAGTGCAGGAAACATCCACCCCCGTAATTCAATTATCTCCCACATGGGAATTGTGGGAGTTACAATTCAAGATGAAGTTTGGGTGGGGACAAAGACAAACCATGTCATTAATAAATTATATATATATATAATAACTTATATTTGGTCATCATACTTTAAATGACAGTGTAACAGGTCAGTTGTAAAAAAAAACTGTGTTCACTAGGATATTTTATTTAAAAAAAACTGATCTGAATACGTTGAAGATTTAAGGATAAAATAACAACAAATAACTTATTATTTATTATAATTTATTTATTTCCTTATTAACTGCCAGGGAATGTAGGCAATAAGTTAAAAATGAATGATAATGAAAGCATGACACAACAAAAACTTTGTGATATGGCTGATGAATTACTCAGAGGAAATTAGTGTTAAATTAACTTATTCAAAATAAAGACTAAAATCCAATTTTCACATGAGAAAGAGGAAAAAGGAAGAACCACATAAGCACAAGATATAACAACATGATTGATGTTTAAAACCAAATAAATGTATTTTTTTAAAAAGAGACTACCAAAAAAATATGGACATACTGAAAAGCTGGTTATTTGTAAAAAAGCAATATTACTAAAATGCAGAGAAAAGTGTATTTCTGTTGAAAAATAAAATGATGAAATAAACAACAGCAAAACATTAAAAATAGATAGTCAGATTTTTTGATAGTAGTGATCCAATAATTAAGAATGTACAAAATTTAAATCATGTATTTGAAACTCCTAAACTTAACATATGATTCCCTGTGTGAAATGTTATTAACACTACTGATTTAAAAGAAGTAATAAAGAAAAAACAGGGGGCGGAGCAAGATGGCCGAATAGGAGCAGCTCCAGTCTCCAACTCCCAGCGCGAGCGACACAGAAGACCGGTGATTTCTGCGTTTTCAACTGAGGTACTGGGGTCATCTCGCTAGGGAGTGCCGGACAATCGGTGCTGGTCAGCTGCTGCAGCCTGACCAGCGTGAGCTGAAGCAGGGCGAGGCATCGCCTCACCTGGAAGCGCAAGGGGGAAGGAATCCCTTTTCCTAGCCAGGGGAACTGAGACACACAACACCTGGAAAATCGGGTAACTCCCACCCCAATACTGCGCTTTAAGGAAACAGGCACACCAGGAGAATATATCCCACACCTGGCCGGGAGGGTCCCACGCCCACGGAGCCTCCCTCACTGCTAACACAGCCGTCTGCGGCGATCTATCCGCAAGGCAGCAGCGAGGCTGGGGGAGGGGCGCCCGCCATTGCTGAGGCTTAAGTAGGAAACAAAGCCGCTGGGAAGCTCGAACTGGGTGGAGCTCACAGCAGCTCAAGGAAGCCTGCCTGTCTCTGTAGACTCTACCTCTGGGACAGCGCACAGCTGCAGCCCATTAGGGGAAAGAGCGGGGGCGGTGCAGACGCGAACGACTCTGTCTGACAGCTTTGGGGAGAGCCGTGGATCTCCTAACGCGGAGGTTGAGATCCGAGAACGGACAGACTGCCTGCTCAGGTGGGTCCCTGACCCCTGAGTAGCCTAGCTGGGAGACATCCCCCACTAGGGGCAGTCTGACACCCCACACCTCACAGGGTGGCGTCACCCCTGAGAGGAAACTTCCAAAGAAAGAATCAGACAGGTACACTCGCTGTTCAGCAATATTCTATCTTCGGCAACCTCTGCTGCTGATACCCAGGCAAACAGGGTCTGGAGTGGACCTCAAGCAATCTCCAACAGACCAACAGACAGTCCTTCTGACTGTCAGACGGAAAACTATCAAACAGGAAGGACACCTATACCAAAACCCCATCAGTACGTCACCATCATCAAAGTCCAGAGACAGATAAAACCACAAAGATGGGGAAGAAGCAGGGCAGAAAAGCTGGAAATTCAAAAAATAAGAGCGCATCTCCCCCTGCAAAGGAGCGCAGCCCATCGCCAGCAACGGATCAAAGCTGGTCAGAGAATGACTTTGACGAGATGAGAGAAGAAGGCTTCAGTCCATCAAACCTCTCAGAGCTAAAGGAGGAATTACGTACCCAGCGCAAAGAAACTAAAAATCTTGAAAAAAAAGTGGAAGAATTGACAGCTAGATTAATTAATGCAGAGAAGATCATAAACGAAATGACAGAGATGAAAACCATGACACGAGAAATACGTGACAAATGCACAAGCTTCAGTAACCGACTCGATCAACTGGAAGAAAGAGTATCAGCGATTGAGGATCAAATGAATGAAATGAGCAGAGAAGAGAAACCAAAAGAAAAAAGAAGAAAAAGAAATGAACAAAGCCTGCAAGAAGTATGGGATTATGTAAAAAGACCAAATCTACGTCTGATTGGGGTGCCTGAAAGTGAGGGGGAAAATGGAACCAAGTTGGAAAACACTCTTCAGGATATCATCCGGAGAACTTCCCCAACCTAGTAGGGCAGGCCAACATTCAAATTCAGGAAATACAGAGAACGCCACAAAGATACTCCTCCAGAAGAGCAACTCCAAGACACATAATTGCCAGATTCACCAAAGTTGAAATGAAGGAAAAAATCTTAAGGGCAGCCAGAGAGAAAGGTCGGGTTACCCACAAAGGGAAGCCCATCAGAATAACAGCAGACCTCTCGGCAGAAACTCTACAAGCCAGAAGAGAGTGGGGGCCAATATTCAACGTTCTTAAAGAAAAGAATTTTCAACCAGAATTTCATATCCAGCCAAACTAAGTTCATCAGTGAAGGAGAAATAAAATCCTTTACAGATAAGCAAATGCTTAGAGATTTTGTCACCACCAGGCCTGCCTTACAAGAGACCCTGAAGGAAGCCCTAAACATGGAAAGGAACAACGGTACCAGCCATTGCAAAAACATGCCAAAATGTAAAGACCATCGAGGCTAGGAAGAAACTGCATCAACTAACGAGCAAAATAACCAGTTAATATCATAATGACAGGATCAAGTTCACACATAACAATATTAACCTTAAATGTCAATGGACTAAATGCTCCAATTAAAAGACACAGACTGGCAAACTGGATCAAGAGTCAAGAC
This sequence comes from Trachypithecus francoisi, assembly GCF_009764315.1. Classification (NCBI taxonomy): domain Eukaryota; kingdom Metazoa; phylum Chordata; class Mammalia; order Primates; family Cercopithecidae; genus Trachypithecus; species Trachypithecus francoisi. The sequence continues at coordinate 53,113 of NW_022680878.1, forward strand.
CCATCAGTCTGCTGTATTCAGGAGACCCATCTCACATGCAGAGACATACATAGGCTCAAAATAAAGGATGGAGGAAGATCTACCAAGCAAATGGAGAACAAAAAAAAGCAGGGGTTGCAATCCTAGTCTCTGATAAAACAGACTTTAAACCATCAAAGATCAAAAGAGACAAAGAAGGCCATTACATCATGGTAAAGGGATCAATTCAACAGGAAGAGCTAACTCTCCTAAATATATATGCACCCAATACAGGAGCACCCAGATTCATAAAGCAAGTCCTTAGAGACCTACAAAGAGACTTAGACTCCCATACATAATAATGGGAGACTTCAACACTCCACTGTCAACATTAGACAGATCAACGAGACAGAAGTTAACAAGGATATCCAGGAATTGAACTCATCTCTGCACCAAGCGGACCTAATAGACATCTATAGAACTCTCCACCCCAAATCAACAGAATATACATTCTTCTCAGCACCACATCGCACTTATTCCAAAATTGACCACATAATTGGAAGTAAAGCACTCCTCAGCAAATGTACAAGAACAGAATATAACAAACTGTCTCTCAGACCACAGTGCAATCAAACTAGAACTCAGGACTAAGAAACTCAATCCAAACCGCTCAACTACATGGAAACTGAACAACCTGCTCCTGAATGACTACGGTACATAACGAAATGAAAGCAGAAATAAAGATGTTCTTTGAAACCAATGAGAACAAAGATACAACATACCAGAATCTCTGGGACACATTTAAAGCAGTGTGTAGAGGGAAATTTATAGCACTAAATGCCCACAAGAGAAAGCAGGAGAGATCTAAAATTGACACTCTAACATCACAATTAAAAGAACTAGAGAGGCAAGAGCAAACACATTCAAAAGCTAGCAGAAGGCAAGAAATAACTAAGATCAGAGCAGAACTGAAGGAGATAGAGACACAAAAAACCCTCCAAAAAATCAATGAATCCAGGAGTTGGTTTTTTGAAAAGATCAACAAAATTGACAGACCGCTAGCTAGACTAATAAAGAAGAAAAGAGAGAGGAATCAAATAGACGCATAAAAAATGATAAAGGGGATATCACCACCGACCCCACAGAAATACAAACTACCATCAGAGAATACTATAAACACCTCTACGCAAATCAACTAGAAAATCTAGAAGAAATGGATAATTTCCTGGACACTTACACTCTCCAAGACTAAACCAGGAAGAAGTTGAATCCCTGAATAGACCAATAGCAGGCTCTGAAATTGAGGCAACAATTAATAGCCTACCACCAAAAAAAGTCCAGGACCAGATGGATTCACAGCTGAATTCTACCAGAGGTACAAGGAGGAGCTGGTACCATTCCTTCTGAAACTATTTCAATCAATAGAAAAAGAGGGAATCCTCCCTAACTCTTTTATGAGGCCAACATCATCCTGATACCAAAGCCTGGCAGAGACACAACAAAAAGAGAGAATTTTAGACCAATATCCCTGATGAACATCGATGCAAAAATCCTCAATAAAATACTGGCAAACGGATTCAGCAGCACATCAAAAAGCTTATCCACCATGATCAAGTGGGCTTCATCCCTGGGATGCAAGGCTGGTTCAACATTCGCAAATCAATAAACGTAATCCAGCATATAAACAGAACCAAAGACAAGAACCACATGATTATCTCAATAGATGCAGAAAAGGCTTTTGACAAAATTCAACAGCCTTTATGCTAAAAACGCTCAATAAATTGGTATTGATGGAACGTACCTCAAAATAATAAGAGCTATTTATGACAAACCACAGCTAATATCATACTGAATGGGCAAAAACTGGAAAAATTCCCTTTGAAAACTGGCACAAGACAGGGATGCCCTCTCTCACCACTCCTATTCAACATAGTTTGGAAGTTCTGGCTAGGGCAATCAGGCAAGAGAAAGAAATCAAGGGTATCCAGTTAGGAAAAGAAGAAGTCAAATTGTCCCTGTTTGCAGATGACATGATTGTATATTTAGAAAACCCCATGTCTCAGCCCAAAATCTGCTTAAGCTGATAAGCAACTTCAGCAAAGTCTCAGGATACAAAATTAATGTGCAAAAATCACAAGCATTCTTATACACCAGTAACAGACAAGCAGAGAGCCAAATCAGGAATCAACTTCCATTCACAATTGCTTCAAAGAGAATAAAATACCTAGGAATCCAGCTTACAAGGGATGTAAGGACCTCTTCAAGGAGAACTACAAACACTGCTCAGTGAAATCAAAGAGGACACAAACAAATGGAAGAACATACCATGCTCATGGATAGGAAGAATCAATATCGTGAAAATGGCCATACTGCCCAAGGTGATTTATAGATTCAATGCCATCCCCATCAAGCTACCAATGACTTTCTTCACAGAATTGGAAAAAACGGCTTTAAAGTTCATATGGAACCAAAAAAGAGCCCGCATTGCCAAGACAATCCTAAGTCAAAAGGACAAAGCTGGAGGCGTCACGCTACCTGACTTCAAACTATACTACAAGGCTACAGTAACCAAAACAGCATGGTACTGGTACCACAACAGAGATATAGACCAATGGAACAGAACAGAGTCCTCAGAAATAATACCACACATCTACAGCCATCTGATCTTTGACAAACCTGAGAGAAACAAGAAATGGGGAAAGGATTCCCTATTTAATAAATGGTGCTGGGAAAATTGGCTAGCCATAAGTAGAAAGCTGAAACTGGATCCTTTCCTTACCCTTATACGAAAATTAATTCAAGATGGATTAGAGACTTAAATGTTAGACCTAATACCATAAAAACCCTAGAAGAAAATCTAGGTAGTACCATTCAGGACATAGGCATGGGCAAGGACTTCATGTCTAAAACACCAAAAGCAACGGCAGCAAAAGCAAAAATTGACACATGGGATCTAATTAAACTAAAGAGCTTTTGCACAGCCAAAGAAACTACCATCAGAGTGAACAGGCAACCTACAGAATGGGAAAAAATTTTTGCAACCTACTCATCTGACAAAGGGCTAATATCCAGAATCTACCAAGAACTCAAACAAATATACAAGAAAAAAGCAAACAACCCCATCAAAAAGTGGGGAAAGGATATGAACAGACATTTCTCAAAAGAAGACATCCATACAGCCAACAGACACATGAAAAAATGCTCATCATCACTGGCCATCAGAGAAATGCAAATCAAAACCACAATGAGATACCATCTCACACCAGTTAGAATGGCAATCATTAAGAAGTCAGGAAACAACAGGTGTTGGAGAGGATGTGGAGAAATAGGAACACTTTTACACTGTTGGTGGGATTGTAAACTAGTTCAACCATTATGGAAAACAGTATGGCGATTCCTCAAGGATCTAGAACTAGATGTACCATATGACCCAGCCATCCCACTACTGGGTATATACCCAAAGGATTATAAATTACTCTACTACAAAGACACATGCACACGTTGTTTATTGCGGCACTATTCACAATAGCAAAGACTTGGAATCAACCCAAATGTCCATCTGTGACAGACTGGATTAAGAAAATGTGGCACATATACACCATGGAATACTATGCAGCCATCAAAAAGGATGAGTTTGCGTCCTTTGTAGGGACATGGATGCAGCTGGAAACCATCATTCTTAGCAACTATCACAAGAAGGGAAAACCAACACCACATGTTCTCACTCATAGGTGGGAACTGAACAATGAGATCACTTGGACTCGGGAAGGGGAACATCACACACTGGGGCCTATCATGGGGAGGGGGGAGGAGGGAGGGATTGCATTGGGGAGTTATACATGATATAAACGTCATGCACATGTACCCTAGAACTTAAAGTATAATATAAAAAAAAAAAAAAAAAAAAAAAAAAAAAAAAGAAAAAAAAAAGAATAAACTTTAAGGTGGTCAATGCTGTGTGATGGCAGAAAAATGCATACCAAAGACGTTAACCTCCTCCTCCCTGGAGCCTGTGAATAGTTACATCACATGTCAAAGACAAGTTATAGTACCAGATAGAAATAAGGTTTCTAATCAGATGACTTTTAAAAGAGAAAGATTCTAATGAACTATCCAAGTGGACCATATAATTGTAAGTCTTTAAATGTGGAAGGAGGAGGAACAAAAGTTGACGGCTAGAGTGAAGGCTAGAATGGTTAGAATGACGATGAGAAAATATACAAAAACTAGTCTTGCCTGAGGAAGGAAGAGTGCCACGAAGGGGAAATGCAGGCAGCCGGAAGAGTTGGGGAATATAAGGAAACTGATGTTCCTGATGTGTTTTGGCTGTGCCCTCACCCAAATCATCCTGAATTGTAATTCCCATCATCCGCACATATTGTGGGAGGGACATAGTGAGAGGCCATTGAATCATGGAGGCAGTTACCTCCATACTGTTCTCATGGGAGTGAATGAGTTCTTATGATTTCTGATGGTTTTATAAGAGGCTTTCCCCCACCTTCGTTCTGCACTTCTCCTTACTGCTGCCATGTGAAAAAGGGTGTGTTTGTTTCCCCTTCTACCATGATTGTAAGGTTGCAGAGACCTCCCCAACCCTGTGGTACTGTGAGTCAATTAAACCTCTTACCTTTACAAATTACCCCATCTCTGATATGTCTTTATAAGCAGCATGAGAACGGACTAATACACTCCTCTAGAAGCTACAAGAGAAATGCAACTCTTGATTTTAACACAAAGTTATTTCAAGCCATCAAGTTATCACAATTCATTAAAGCAGCAATGGGAAACGAATGCAACCCATAACAAAAGCACCAGTTCCATACAGTTAGGATGTAAATCCTATCATACTTCAAGGGATGGTTAAGCACTGTTTCTATAACTTGTTCTAAAGCCCAGGAAAACCTGGCTAGCATCCTGTAGTATTCTAAAAGGATATTTTATAGAGTGATTGCGACATAAAAACCTAACATAGTTGACAGAATGAGAGGGAAAGAAAAAAGGGAAGCAGATGCAGTAGGGAAAAGAAAGAGAAAGATGAAGAGAAAGAAAAACTATCAGCCAAGCACATGAATAATATACTTGAAAAAATAACACACTAAACATGGTTTACAAGGAAGTGTAAAACATTTTAATATTCAGGACTTTATTAATGAAATTCATGGCATAGGGAAATTAAATAATTTTTTCACATAAAATATTTTTATAACAGCACACATTTCTGAGATTAGATTTAAAAAGTTGTTAGACTCAAAAGAAAATGCCAACATTAAGGAATACATGGTAATTTTTAAAAAGTAATCTCCAGCAACCATTATAATGCTGATATGTTAGAAAATTTCCACTGAATTCTACAACTGGAAAAGCCTGGCTGCTGTCTTTGAAAGTATAAATCATTTACTAGAGATCTTTGTGAATAAAACTAGATAAATTATTAAGATGGTTAATTTTAGAAGAAAGGTAGAAAATTGTTGTTTAAAAAAATTATATGACCATATACTCAAAAAATACTATTTAAGAAAATGTTATATAAACACTAATGTGGACTGGGCATGGTAGTTCACACCTGTAATCCCAGCACTTTGGGAGCCTAAAGCAGGTGAATCACCTGAGGTCAGGAGTTCAAGACCAGCCAAGCCAACATGGTGAAACCCCATCGCTACTAAAAATGCAAACATTTGCCAGGCATGGTGGCGCATGCCTGTGATCCCAGCTACTCGGGAGGCTGAGGCAAGATAATTGCTTGAACCTGGGAGGCAGAGGTGGCAGTGAGCAGAGATTGCACCAGTACACTCCGGCCTTGACAATAGAGCGAGATTCTTGTCAAAAAAAAAAGCTAATGTGACTAATCTATTTATAAATGACAACAACATTATATATATCAAGTAATATTAAAACAAAGAAACAACAATATGAACTAGAAATATTATAAGTAAAATAAATGAACACAATTATACAAAAAAATTCTTAATTTCTAGTATTTAAGTGCAATTAAAATGAGATTGTTAGCATTCAACATTTTGGCAAACATTGAAAAGTTTAAGGTACTTACACACTTGTAAGGGTGTAGTATAACACATAGCAATATCTGATAAGAATTTATATCCTAAACATCAACCTATAAAGTGATGTATAATTACAGAACACCTATATTATGTCACAAGTTAGCAGTTTAAAAAATTAGACAGATCTATGTGAACTGGCAGAGATATTTTTAAATAAACAGAAACAAGTTTCAAAGTTATGTTTGTGCATGTGTATGTCCACATATATAAAGAACTAGCCTGAAGGAGACACAAAAATGTTCCTAGTACTCCTCAATGAAAAAGGGAATCGGATAGAGGAAACAAGTAAAGGAGAGGTGTGCTGCTTGCATTTGCTGCAAAGTGATCGATTCTCTATATATTTTGATGTAATCATAAATTAAAGTCTAAATACAATTAACACTACACTGGTGCTCATGGTCCAACTTGGGAAAATAGCAAGCATTTTAAGCATATTACAGATAATTTAGTACAGAGATTTGGTTACACAGTTGCTGGAAGACCAAGGGAGCCAATTAGAGAGAAGGAGACAACTCAGAGATCTCCAACTATAGAAACTCACTATTGCATTAGAATCAGCAGGAAAAATAAAAGAGAGAGAGAGAGAGAGAGAGAGAGAAAGAAAGAGAATGGTATTACTAAATTTCAGGGGGTGAAGTCACCCGGCAGAAAGTGGAATAACCACAAGAGGGATTGGTGGTGTAAACAAGATACCATGCTGTCATACGCACTGCCTCGGCCTATAGACTGGAGTACAACGCACTGCCTCGGCATATAGACTGGAGTACAACGCACTGCCTCGGCATATAGACTGGAGTACAATGCACTGCCTCGGCATATAGACTGGAGTACAGTGCACTGCCTCGGCATATAGACTGGAGTACATATGCCCTAGCTTTTTCCTTTTCCTCTCTCCGCTGCATCAGGCTCTGAAATCGCCTGCCAGTGTCTCCCATTGGCTGAAACACAACCGGCAGCAGCTGACAAAATAACCATGAAAACTGCTTCCAGGGGTCATCCCACCTGGAACACCTAGCAATATATGGGAAGAATAAGGAACAGGTTTGAAAGTAAACAAGCCCTGGACAGACTGAAATGCATGTGATACATTTAATCACTTTTTATGATAATTTTTTATATTCTTGCAAGCTAATATTTATATTTAACACTCAGGAGTAGATATGCAGAATGTTCAATCAATCCTGGAAGATATCTAGCAGACTGTCAGAGAAAATAGTCTACACAGCTCTAATAAAATAAGAACCAACTATAGATATTATATATGTGCCTACTGCTGTGAATATTGCTCTTCTTTTCTAATATGAAAATTTGTACCATACAAAACAGCGTTTAAATAGTCAATACCGTATTCAGAACTTGAGATTCTAACCACATAAGAACTAGCAATGATTTCAGTCAAGTCGATATTTTTGTATTCTCCCATGAATCACACTATGAAAATTTCTGATTTCTCTCATTCTGGGGTTAGATTATGATGTAAATTATTCTGGGAAGAAGCCGCACGCAAAAGCCATCAAGTGTTTCAAGAGGAAACAGCAGGCTCTCAAAAATCTATGGAAAGTCTAATTGAATCTGGGGAAATACTTGCCTGATTAGGTTCTTTTATTGGACTCTGAAGTTATAAGAATGATAGCTTAAATCATTCCCATTGAATAGAGACAGAAGACAGTCAAAGTCATTTTGAATATACAAATATAATAACTTGCTCATTAGTTATCAAGAAGCTATAATTAGGAATGTCCTTTTGAGTACTGAATATTTTAGGCTAAAACACTGTTTACATCATACTTTATGTATGCCAAGTAAAGTCTTTACATGAGATGGTCCAATCAAGGAATGCCTTGGTCAATTTCTTATGACTGTAACCATGAGCTCTGTGAGTTTTCTCTAATCTCTACTTCCAGCTGCCATGCAAATCCAACCTGCAAGAAATTGCAGAACTAATTTTACTAAATACTTACTTTCACAATGATGTTCCTATATAGGGATAAACATGAAACTCTTATACTTATATCACATATATATGAATCAGTTTTCATTCTGTCTTTTATGCATTACATCTTATATGTTAATAAAAGTACTGGTAGATTTTTCCAAATGATGACAAGTTTCTGTATTTCCTGCTGTTTTTGTAAGACTATTTTTGCTTTAGAAGACTTTCTCAACAATACTCAGATAATATAACTATGTACACAAAAATCAATCCATCGACTAATCCATAAATCTTTAAAGTCTGTGAAGCATTTTTGTATACATATTTTCAGGTGTTCCTCAAAACCCTTTTATAAGGTATGTTGATGGGGCTGAATATGAGATTATTTGGAGCAGATTTGACAGGAAATAATATATTAGAAAATGCTGAGGAGGATGAGCCTTTTGGCAAAACATATCATTGTTTCTCTCCTTTTCCTTCCTACTAGAATTAAAAAAGATAGAAAGCAGGAGCTAACTATCCGTAATCTTATAACCTTCCTGGCAACTAAAAGGGTTAAAATTCAAGACAGAAGCTAAAATGAAAGAAGAAGTTGAGGCAAGATTTTTACGTAAAGACATCACTTTATGACTGGCAGAGAGAAAATGACTACAAAGCCCAGACAAATACCCAGACGTGCTCTGAAAGAGTGACTGTCTTTGTTTATTTAGAACACTAATATAAACTTGGAAAGAGGAAGAAACAGTAATCTCCTTAGGCATTACACTGCTATAAAGAGAAAAAAAAAGTACATGTTCCAAATTAAAGAAAAAGTGAAGCAACTCCATTTCTACCTGTAGTGCCAACCCCATGACATCTCAGTTCTTCACAACGTTGGCTTTCAATGTGGAAATAATTTATTGAGGGTGAATTTTATGTCACTACGTTTGAAGAAAAACATACAAAGACACTCTTGCCCTGCAATGACTCTCTGCAAAACTCAGAAATACCCTCCTGTCTATGCCTCTCTTCCACAGAGGTATCCCAGATGCCTTCTTTGTAAAAACAGCTGCATTTGTATGCTCAGATGTATAATTTAAAAATCAGACTCTACTCTTCAGAAAATTCCCAAGAATAAGAGTTTAACTGGCAAATTTTTATCGATTTTAAGATCCTGGAGCCTGTGATCCAAGTACACATCAAGTGACGCCAAGAAATCAGGAGGAAAAATGATGAGTAAGCTGTATGTGATGGGCAT
>NW_022680879.1:0-62359 GCF_009764315.1 Trachypithecus francoisi
AACACACATTTTAAGAACAAATAGTAGACCTAAGAGCAGCCATGCCACTGACATTGACTATAGATGGGCACAGGCTTATTCTCATTATGACCTTAGGGTTTTCAAGCACTGTGAGAGACAGGAAAACTTTGATGTGCGAGCCCTTTCCAACATTCCAATTGTGTCACATCTGCTATATCCTAATGGCCTGAGCAAGACACATAGGCAACACCTGCATCCATTTAGAATGAGGCCAACCAAGCATGAGTGCAGGGAAGGGATTTATTGCGGCTAATTGTGCAAGTAGTTTATTCATAATTTTTATCATTATTTGCTGATAAATACCCTGAGAAAAATAAATCTCTTTAAAAGGCTTAAGGTTTTTAGGTTGTAGCTTAATTCATTGTAGTGTTCTGCTTTATACCCAAGTATAAATAACTGAGAATTCCTTCAAATTATTATTTCCACAATGGTTTATTTTCCCCATATCTTTTTAGGTAATTTTGGTCCTATAATGTGGTAGCCAAGTTTACTGTGCAGAGCTGACCATTTGCAAAATGTGGCTGACACGCCACTGCACCTTGAATGTGGACCTTGACTGCTGGTGATCTATGAGAATCTGCTTCTGCAAAATAATGTATTTTTCACCCCTTTGCTCTTTATCCTATCTGAATCCACACACTTCTCTATTGTTCCATGACTAATTCATATCTTGTCTCTATTAACTCACCCTCGCCAGAAGTGACTAAGAGCACCTAACACATAAATAATAAATACATCCAGTTCTGAAAATTCAAATTAGTTAAAAAGCATGGGGATATTATAGAAAAAAATGTTTGACTATCTTAAGTATAAAGAAAATGAAGTCTTTGTATTTTGCAACGAAACGGCATGAAAGCTGTGTCTGCAGGTTCCAGCACCAGGGTGGGCCCCTGCCTTTCCTGTGACTGAGCACATTGCCTTTCTCACACCTGCAGGCATCCAGGGAAGTGACTGGATGGGCTGAGCTGAGCTGCATTGTTGGGTCACCCTGGGAGATCTTGGTTATATAAGATGCATTTCAGAGGATAACAATAACTGCTAACAGCAATAAATGACAGCAGTTCAGCTTCTTCACTAACAATGGTCTATGTACAATTTCTCCCAAACAACCCACAATGAATAGACTTGAACCCCAGAGTTGATCTGGGAACAAATCTAACAGAGGCTGGGGAATAGGACCCATCTCCCTGACCCACGTAAAGTGATGCCAAATGTTGTCCAACCTTCACATCAAACCAGCTTCCAGATAGGTTAAAGAAGTCACATCAGACCATCCAGTCACAACTGAACCACAGGGTAACTGCAGACACATGAGCGGACTCAGCAGAGATCAGTAGAGCCAGCCCAGAATGGAAGAACCACAGAGCTGACCCTCAGAATTATAAGGAACTGTACAGTTAACCCTCTATCCATGGGGCCTGCACCCATGGATTCAACTAATCCTGGATCAAAAATATTTAGAAAAAATGTCCACAAAATTCCAAAAAGGAAAACTTGACTTTGCCATATGCTAATGAGTCCACAGTGGATTCATATGCTGATGAATCCACTTGGATGAATCCACACAAATTAAATCATGTGTAGACATCGTACTAAGTATTATAAGTAGGCTAGAGGTGGTGTGAAGGGTATGGGGGATATGTGTAGGTTATACACAAATATTGTACATTTTACATAAAGGTTTTGAGTCTCCAAAAATTAGAATATCTGCAGGGTGTCCTGGAAACTATTTCCCATGGATACTGAGGGAGGACTGTAGTGCTCATTTTATGGTATTTTCTTTGGAGCTGGTTTGTTTTCCAAGAAGAGCTAACTAATACAACCTGTTTTTGTGAACAGGAGGCAATAGAGTTAAGTGACAATGTAGTCCTATTTATTCAAAATTTTGTGATTGCAAAGCCTATTTGCTTGTTTTTTTAAAAAAGATAAGAAAACTCATACCTGATTATCATGGACTTTGGATATCTTCCTTATCTCCCCGGCAAATGCAAAATGCAGCTGGGAAAACAATTTCTTCCCTCTATTTCCTCTCATTCTTTCTGACTATGAAGAGCAGCACACTGCTATTCATACTTCTCACTACTCAGAATAATCCATGTTTTACATTCAATGGGTTGTTTTCAGTGTGTATAGATCACGAGTGTTGATTATGTCTTGGAGTTTCTTGCCCATTAACTTTTCATTCATTCATTCATTCATTCATTCAATAAAGTGTTAATTGAGCAACTATGCTGGACCAGGAATATATCTAGGCTGCACCCCTGAGAAAGTCACTGTCTGACTCTCCTTTACCTATATCTTTTCTGGTGAAAAAAAGGCCATGTTTAATTAAAAATAAATCAACAAAAAGATTCTAGAAAAAGTTAAGGGTCATAAAGGAAAAAAATGACAAGGGAAGAGGAAGTGGTTAATGAGGAAATGGAGTCAGTTAGTTGGGGAGGCAGAGGCTACTTTTTCTGAGGAGGTGACTGACCTGGAGGATAAGAACAACTGTCCTGAACAGAAGTTTCTGAAGGGCATAGAAGTTCATGACAATCAAGGCTCTTAGAAGGAACACAGTATGAACATGTGAATGACAAAGAAAAGTACCATGAGGAGAGTGACTTAACCAAGGGAAAAAAGAGAAAGTCTGTGAGGAGGCAGGTCAGAGCCATTTTCTCTCAGTGTCTTAAAGATCACCACATATGACTGGTGTGAAATTGAGGAAGCTTTCATTTTCTGTTTGGGGAGCAAATGCTTTCTAAGCACAGCAGGACATTCTGGGAATTTTTTTAAGCAAAGTACCTCCGTGGTCCTATTTCTTTTTTAACAGAGTAATGACTCTAGTTGGGCTATGAGAAGCAGAAGAGATACTTATCTGGACAAAGTGAATCCTTGCATAAATTAGTCTTGCAGCAGTAAAGAGTACTGGAGACATAAGCAGATGATAACATATTTTTAAATCAATGTCAATTACACTCCTTGCTGTGAGAAGAGTAACATTAGGAGCGACCCAGAAGCTTTAGCCTTAATCTATTAGATAGATTCGGATTTACTGATGTTAAACGTATTAGCAGTCAAGAAAATCGAGATAAAATGAAAGGAGTTTGTTATTTTTGCTTAGTTCTAGATTGAGATGCCAGTGAACATGCAGATTAAGTGGCATGTTTGCAAGTGAGTGGAGTGTGAGCTCAGAGGAAAGAAAATACACATAGGTATTCAGCAGTGCTTACAGGGTAATTAATGGTATTAAACCCTCATGTATGCATATGCATCTGCACATATTTATGCATGTGTATGCACGTATATGAACATATGCATATGAGTGTTTTTCAAAAAAAAAAGGGGTAAAATCAATAATCTCAGCTTCCACCTTATGAAACTACATAAAGACAAGCAATTTAAATCTGAAGTAGAATATGAGGAAAATTAATAAATATTAGGGCAGAAATCCATAAAACTGCAAACAGAAAAAGCGACACTAAACACCAAGCAAACCAAAGACTGGTTCTTTGGAAAGAACAATGTTGTTTAGTTCCCATGTATTTGAAAATTTGGGGGTTACAGTTTCAATATTGATTTCTAGTTTGATCCCTCCATGGTCAGAGCACACATTTACTATGATTTTAATTACTGCAAATGTGTTGAGACATTAAGTGGGCAGAATATGTCCTATCTTGGTATGTGTTCTGTGGGCACGTGGAAGAAAAATATGTGCATTTCTATTGTTATGGATTAGAGTATTCTATAAATGTCAGTTAGATGCCTTGGGTTGGTGATATTGTTGAGTTCTTCTATATCCTTGCCAATTTTTTATGAATTGTCCTATTAAAAATTAAGAGGGAGTTTTGAAGTCTCCAAGTGTAATTGTTTTGTTAGTTTCTGCCACATGCACTACATTGCTCTCTTGTTTGGTGTCTATGCACTTAGAACTGCTCTGTCTTCTTTCCAAAATGACTTTCTTCATTATGTAATGTACTTTTCTGTCCCTGGTAACATCTTTGGCTCTGTAGTCTACTTTATCTGCTATTAGTATTTGCTACTGGTTCTTTCTATTAATATTTGCATAGTATACCATTTTCCTTCCTTTTATATTCAATCTACTTGTACTGTTAGAGCTGATGTGAGTGTCTTATAGACAACATAGAGTTGGGACATTTCTTTTTGATTCATCCATTGTTCTTTTTTAAAATTTCATACTTTACATATTTATTATATTGATAATTATTAAATATTAAGTCTGTACTCTACGTTTTTGCTGTATCTTTTTTTTTTGTTTCTCTTTTTGCTGCCTTCCTTTGGGTTACTTGAACATTTTTACAATTTCATTTTAATTTTACCAAATTTTGTGGTATCTCTTTTTTGTAGTGATTTTTAATTGGTTGTCATGGTATTTCCTTTATATACATAGCTTCCCACAGTATGTTGGCATCAATACATTACCATTTAAAATAAATACAGAATTTTACCTTTTTTATGTCATTTTTCCTCTCCATTATAAATAGATTGTTTTTTAAAGTAATTTCTCTGAACATACTAGGAACAAAACAGTATTATAACTTTGATACACAACTATCACACATGATTTAGCAATGCATTATATCCATCTACCTTCTCATTTTTGTAGCCTTTTGTCCCTACATTATTTAATATCCCCTCTTTATCCTTAGTTTTACCTTTCTGGGGCTTATTTTGGCTATGTTTAAAGTGGATCTACTAGCAGTAAATACTCTTAGTTTTTCTACAACTAAGGACTTCTCAACTTTTTCATTTCTAATAATACTTTTACTGGACGTAGAATTTTAGGGTAGCAGATCTTTTCTTTAAATAGTAGAAAATGTCATAATTGACACCAGATAAGAAGGTGGAAATATTTCCAAGAACAGAGGACAACCATGCTCTCAGTGAGGTGAAAGATGTCTCTTCTCCTTGCATTAGTTTCCAATATTTCTGTTTAAATTGTCACAGTCTTATTGATTTCACATGACATATATGTATTACCCTGTAGTTCTGGAGGTCAGAAGTCTCACAGAGCTAATGTTAAAGTCTCACAGAGCTAATGCAGTAGGGCTGAAATCTTTCACGCATGTCTGTGTGAAGAGACCAAACTGGCTTTGTGTGAGCAATAAAGCTTTTTAATCACCTGGGTGCAGGTGGACTGAGTCCAAAAAAGGAGTCAGCAAAGGGAGATAAGGGTGGGGCAGTTTTGTAGGATTTGGGTACGTAGTGGAAAATTACAGTTAAAGGGCATTATTCTTTTGTGGGCAGGGTTGGGGGTCACAAGGTGTTCAGTGGGGGAGCTTCTGAGATTAATTGTCCAGGAGAAGGAACGTCACAAGGTTAATTGATCAGTTAGGGTGGGGCAGGAACAAACCACAATGGTGAAATATCATCAGTTAAGACAGGACCTGGCTATTTTCACTTCTTTTGTGGTGATTCAGTTGCTTCAGGCCATCTGGATGTACACGTGCAGGTCACAGGGGATATGATGACTTAGCTTGAGCTCAGAGGCCCAACATTTCTGTCTTCTTATATTAATAAGAAAAACAAAACAAAACAGTGGTGAAATGTTGGGGCGGTGAAAATTTTTGGGAGTGGTATGGAAAGATAATAGGTATTGTTTCTCAGGGCTGCTTCAAGTGGGATTAGGGATGGTATGGGAACCTAGAGTGGGAAATATTAAACTGAAGAAAGATTTTGGGGATAGAGTGATATTGTGGGGTTGTTGGAAGGACCATTTGTCATGTAGAATGATTGGTGATGGCCTGGATGTGGTTTTGTATGAATTGAAAAATTAAACAGAAGATACAAGGTCCAAATAAAAGAAGGAGAAAAACAGGTATTAAAGGACTAAGAATTGGGAGGACCCAGGACATCCAATTAGAGAGTGCCCAAGGAGGTTAAGGATAATTATTTGCTTGGTTGGTGAGTTTTGGGGTTCTATCCTTGAGTTTTTTTATGTTGTCATATGCCAGGACAGAATGATTTAGGAAAAAACAACATTCTTCCTTTAAAAATATACAGAGTCCTCCTTTTTCATCAGTGAGTAAGTCGAGGCTTTGGCAGTTTTGGAGGGCAACCACAGCTAAAGAGTCAACCTGGGTCTGAAGGACTGATAAAGTTTGTGATATGTCTGTGATGCTAGCAGAGAAGTTATTAGAGAGGCTACAAAAGGTCGTGATAGAGGTTGAAATGCCTGCTATTCCAGTTCTGAGAGCAATAGTGGAGGCAAAAGTCCTAAACCGATAGGCAAGGGAATTAGTAGAATAACCCTTTTTTGTCATGTTGGTGTCATGAGGGGAACAGGAAGCTGTTTGTTCCCATTTGCAAATTGAATTTTGGGAGTAAGGAAAAGTAGTGTGCATGTGCCAGTCCAATTAGCATGTAGACACATATAGGTAGAGGATCCACAAAGGAAGAAGAGACCTTGTGCAAGGCAAAACTGGAACTGCAAAGTGAAAAGATGAGAAGGAGTACTAAAAGATGTGTCTTGTACCCAGACTCCTAGTGATCCAGCTAGTGTGGCAGCCATCAGAGGTTGTAGTGGGGACTGATGGAGTAACTGCATAGAGGGGAAGGTTCGATTTGCATGGTGTATGAGAAAGTGTCGAGTGTCTATGAGCAATCTTTCACTGTTATTTATGGGGCTGGGTATAAGCAAACAAGAAGAGGTCCTGGGAGGAGTGTCTGAAGAGCAAGAGGAAGGAAGCTAAGGATGGAGTGAAATACAGGGTAAATGTCTTCCTAAGCAATAATTACTGCTAATGTTTTTAAGTTTGTCAGTATTGATAGAGGGTTTATCTGTAACAGGGAGCTGGAAAGCCCCAATTGTTTGAGTGATGTGTGTAGCTGGGCTTTGAAGATGAAGAGTGAAGGAACATCGAGAAGGTGAAAAGTTACCGGGGGAATTCCAGTGGGTATTTGCCGAGAGATGCATAAAGGAGCAGCTACAGGAATAGCAGCTTGTGTTGTGAGGGGTCCAAACATTGGGGGAATAGAGATGATATAAGGAGAAAAGTTTTTTAAGGAAGCTTTTTAAGAAGGGTGGCAGCTTGCTGATGTGGAATGTCTGGGGAGGTCTTGCTATACCTGTCTAGAAAGTAAATAAGTTCTTCAGGAGGGTAAAGGTGAGGGCTGTAAAAGGAAGTTCAGAGGTATTGGGAGACAGGAGATGTTATCCAGTGGGTATGAAAGGCAGGGACAGCTGTATAGGCACAAAAAGAAAGGAAAATGCAAAGCCTGCAATTGCTCGCTAAGGAGGGATTAGAAATGGCTAGGAGAGAATGAGTGAGACTGATAGTGTGGTGGCGATAGCTGGAGAGACGGAGAGGATAGCATAAGAATGGGAAGGAGAATAAGAGTGACTATAAAAGTAAAGAATAGGACTTCATCAGGGTGGAAGCATTAGGTGTGTCCTGCCAGCAAAGATCATCTATCCACTCCAAGAGGGAGTCAAGAGTGGCAGTTTGGCGATAGGACCAGGAGATATCAGCTGTGATGGTTTGGAGAAACAATGTAAATCGATATTGTAAACAAGAGCAGGGCACTTATGAGTAGTTGAGAATGGTGACTAGAAGTATGACTAGACAGAAGATAGTAGGGATGACAAGTTTTTGGGGTGCAGTTCAAGTAGTGGGGTTGACTGTGTAAAGCCCTGTTGCAAAAAGTAGAGTAAGGATGAATAGACCTAATAGAATGAAGGGACATGCTAGGCTCATAAGGGTTATTACTGTTTTTCAGAAATGCGAGTGAGTTTAAGGGAAGTAGGGGAGAGTACTTGTGACTTCCAGGAGAAAAAGGAAAGATCAGGCTTGCTGTCCGATGGACACAGCTTTATTCAGGAATGGTAAACCCAATGGGGAGGGTCTTCAGACAGACAGCAATTGGGGTGCTATAGATGACTAGGTAGGTTCAGTCCATCAAGGCTGTAGAATTTGAGGGGTCAGACTCTTAATAAAACTGATTGTCCATCTAGGGTGTCTTCATATGGCTGGGAATCTGGGGGAGGCAAGAGAAGATTAGCAGCCTGGCAAATTTCCTGTCTAGCTTGCTGGAGGACTGCAAGATAGTTGCCCAGAGGGCTGGTGTCTGGGATGAGGTTGGAGCCAAGCAAGAAAGTGAGTCCATATATAAGTTCAAATGGACTGTACCCTGTAGCATATTCAGAGCAGGCTCTACTTCTGAGAAGGGCAAGTGATAGAAGCATTGTCCAGTCCTTTTTAAGTTGGAAGCTGAGCTTGGTGAGGTGTGTTTTTAAAAGACCATTAGTTCTTTCTACACTTTCCAAAGACTGAGGATGGTAGGGGGTATGAAGTTTCCACTGAATATCAAGAGCCTGAGAGAATGCTTGGGTGATTTGACTAATAAAAGCAGAACCACTATCAGATTGAATAGAAGTAGGGAGACCAAATCAGGGAATTATGTCTGCTAGAATGGAAGAAATGACTGCAGTAGCCTTTTCAGAGATAGTGGGAAAGGCCTTGACCCATTTGGTGAAGCTGTCGATCCAAACTAGGAGATATTTAAATTTACAGACATGGGGCATATGAGTGAAGTCAATCTGCCAATCTTGTGTTGGAGTAAATCCACGAGCCTGATGCATAAGAAAAAGAGGAGGCCTGAGAAAGCCTTGGGGGCTGGTGGCATGGTAGACACAGCATTGAGAGGTGATGGTCTTAAGGATGGATTTCCATGAAGAGAAGGAGATGAGGGGCTGTAGGAGGCAAGCCAGAGCCTTGTATCCCACGTGGAAGTGGTCATGCAGGGAAGAAAGCATGGACTGAGCTTGTGAGGCAGGAAGAATGAATTTTCCATGATTTAAGAGCCACTTGCCCTGAGTTGGAAAAGACTGGTATAGCAAGTTTTCAGAAGAGTAGGTGGGAGTGATAAATGACGAAGCAAAATACTAGCCCTCTGGAGTGGGAGCTGGAATATTAGTGGGTGAGGAGGCATTGGCTATTTCTTTTGCTGTCCTTTTGGCATAGGCATGTCGTTTTGCAATAAGATGTGTAGGTTTCTGGTGTCCTTTACAATGAATGACTCCAGGCTTGGCCAGTAGGAGAGCAGCCTTAAGAAAGGCCTTTATTAGGGAGGCATTGATAATGGAAGGGGTTTGTATGGTAAGGGAGCCTGTCTCAGCCCCGATGGCAGCATGGTTATGGAGGATGTGGAAAGCATATTTGGAGTCAGTATAAATGTTAATGTGCATTCCCTTAGCGAGAGAGAACACACGAGTTAAAGCAATCAGTTTGACTTGTTGGGAAATGATGGAAGGAGGAAGCGCAGCAGCTTCGATAATAGAGGTGTGGAACACGACAGCATATCCAGCTTTGGCTGGTGAAAATTGATTGGGTGGTCTGAATTTTGAATTGGAAGAATAGAAATGTGAGGAAAGGGGGAAGATGCTATGTGTAT
This sequence comes from Trachypithecus francoisi, assembly GCF_009764315.1. Lineage (NCBI taxonomy): Eukaryota > Metazoa > Chordata > Mammalia > Primates > Cercopithecidae > Trachypithecus > Trachypithecus francoisi. The sequence continues at coordinate 9,415 of NW_022680879.1, forward strand.
CAGGGAAATACAGTCTTGTGGTTCAGGACTTGTGTTGGGTACTAAGTGAGAAGCTGGGTTGAAATAGTGCCCATGACCAATAGCTACTGTTGAGGTTTCAATAAAGAATGAATAGGACTGGAGGAGTCGAGGAGCAGACAGTAAGTGTGAAAGGTGTGAGGAGGATATTAACACTTGAAGGATGTGAGAACTGTAGAGGATAATTGGAGCATAGCTTGTGATTTTGAGGGCTTCCAGAAGTATTACAGCAGCAGCTGCCACTGCAAACAAATATGAGGGCCACACCAGAATTGTGAGGTCAGGTTGTTTTGATAGAAAGGTAACAGGCCATGGGCCTGGCTCCTGTGTGAGGACTCCAGCAGCACAGCCTTGTATTTCAGCTGTGTGTAAGGGAAAAGGAAGGGACGAGTTGGGGAGTGCTAGTGTGGGAGCTGTCTCCAGGGCCTTTTTGAGAAAGCAAAAAGAAGAATGGGGAAATGACTTAGGGTCTATGGTATCAGTTAAGTTACCATTTGTGAGCTTGTAAAGTGGTTTGGTGAAGATAGCAAAGCCTGGTATCCAGAGTCGGAAATATCCAACAATGCCTAAGAAGGAAAGGAGTTGTTGTTTGGTGGTGGGGATTGGGGTCTGGGAGATTAACCGAGCATGTTCTGCAGGAAGGGTGTGTGTATGTTGATGGAGTATTATATCGAGATAGGTAACTCTAGGGGGAGAAATTTGTGCCTTGGAGGGGGATACTTGGTATCCCTTTGAATAGAGATGTTAAAGAAGCAGGATAGGGTCCTGTTGGGAAGATTGGTAAAACGAGCTGCAAAGAAGAAGATCATCAAAATATTGAATAAGGTGGGAGGCAGATAGGTGAAAAGAAAGCAGATCATGAGAAAGGGCCTGGCCAAGGTAGTGTGGGCTGTCCCTGAGGCATTGGGGCAGAACAGTCCAGGTGAGTTGTTGGGATTGGTGGGTGTCAGGATCAGTCCAAGTAAAGGCAAAAAGAGGCTAGGAGGAGGGATGCAACGGGATAGTAAAGAAGGTGTCTTTGAGACTGATAACAGAATAGTGAGTTGTGGAAGGGGGTATTGAAGATAGGAGGGTGTACATGTTTGGCACTATGGGGTGGATGGGAAAGACGATTTGATTAATAAGGCAAAGATCCTGAACCAACCTGTAAGATTTGTCCGCTTCCTGGATGGGTAGGATAGGGGAGTTGTAAGGAGAATTTGTAGACTTTAAGAGGCCATGTTGTAACAGGTGGGTGATAACAGGTTCTAGTCTCTCAAAGCCTGTTGTGGGATGGGATACTGGTGTTGAGCAGGGTAACAGTGATTTTAACGGAATGTTAAGGGGTGCATGATCGGTCACCAAAGAAGGAGTAGAGGTATCCCATATTTGTGGATTAAGGCAGGGCGACACAAGGGGAGGATGTGAAGGAGGCTTTGAACTGAGGAAAAGGGTGGCAATGAAATGTGGCTGTAGCCCAGGAATAGTTAGGGAAGTGGATAGTTTTGTTAAAATGTCTCAACCTAATAAGGAAACTAGGCAGGTGAGGATAACTAAAAAGGAGTGCATAAAAGAATGTTGCCCAAGTTCTCATCAGAGTTGGGGAGTTTTAAGAGGTGTAGAAGCCTGGCCATCAATACCACAACAGTTATGGGGGCAAGGGAAACAAGTCCTTGAAAAGAAGGTAATGTGGAGTGGGTAGCCTCCATATTGATTAAGAAGGGGATGGACTTACGCTCTACTGTAAGAGTTAACCAAAGTGTCTGTGATGGTTCAAGAGGCTTCTGAGGTGATTGGGCAGTGTCAGTCTTCAGTCACTAAGCTGAGAAGATGTGGGAAGGAGTCAGTCAGAGAACCTTGGGCCAGAGCTCCAGGAGCTCTGGGAGTGGCTGCCAGGCGAGTTGTACAATCCAAATTCCAGTGGGGTCCTGCATAAATGGGACATGGCTTAGGAGAATCCTGGGCTGTGGGCATTCCTCAGCCCAGTGGCCAGATTTCCAGCACTTGAAGTGAAATCCTGGGGGAGGAGGTCCTGGAGGAACATGGGCTGCTGTGGTTTGGGCATTTTGAAGTTCTTGTATGCTGGAGACGTGACTGGGGTTTCTTTCACAGTGGGGGCAAGTAATTGCAACTCAGAAATACGTTGCCGCTTGGCTGCTGCTTCTCTATCATTGTACACCTGGAAGGCAAGGTTAATTAAGTCCTGTTGTGGCATTTAAGGGCCAGAATCTAATTTTTAGAGCTGCTTCTAATGTCAGGAGTGGGTTGGATAATAAAATGCATACTGAGAATAAGACGACCTTCTGGAGCCTCTGGGTCTAGGCCAGTAAAGCGTCTGACGGTTGTTGCTAAATGGGCCATGAACTGGGCTGGGTTTTTATATTTGATGAAGAAGAGCGTAAACGCTAACTGATTTGGGAGAGGTCGGATAAGGGAAAGGGAGCATTAACCTTGACTACGCCTTCAGCTCCAGCCACCTCTCTAAGAGGAAACTGTTGGGCAGGTGGGGGAGAGCTAGTCACAGAACAAAACTGTAAGCCAGACCAAGTGTGAGGAGGGGAGGTAATAGGAGGGTCATAGGTTGGGGTAGCAGAGATTGAGGAAGAATTGGGACCTGGCTCAGCCTGGTGAGGAGCAGCCTGGGGAGGAGGGGAGAGGTCAGATGGGTCCGTAGAAAAGGAGGATTCAAAGGACTCAGAGGTTGGGTTGGAGGCTGACGGAACAGACAGGAGAGAAAGAAGAAAGATTTGGCATGAGTCACATTGGGAGCAGAGACTAGGGAGGGGCCGATGTGTAAAGAATAAAGTAAAGAATGCCTGGACGTGCAGTACCTCAGACCGTTTGCCCATTTTCCAACAAAAATCATCCAGGTCTTATAAGATGGAGAAATCAAAAGTGCCATTTTCTGGCCATTTGGAACCATTGTCGAGTTTGTATTGGGGCCTAGCAGGATTACAGAAGAAAACAAGGCATTTAGATTTTAGGTCAGGCAGGAGTTGAAAAGGTTTTAAGTTCTTGAGAACACAGGCTAAGGGAGAAGGGGGAATGGAGGTGGAAGATTGCCCATAGTGAAGGAGATAAGTTTAAAGAGAAAGGGAGAGACATGGAGAAGGGGGTGGTAAGCAGCCTTGGGCTGTAATGTGGGTGAGCAGCCAAAGCAGGCATCCCCACAACTGACTTGCCACCAAGGGAATGTGGGTGAATGACCAAGGCAGGCATCCCTACAGTGACCAGACACCAATGGAATGTGGGTGAATGATCAGGGCAAGCATCCTCATGATTATCAGAAACCAAGGGAAAACTGCCTTCCTGAGTCTGTGAATGGTGCCAGGGTTTTGGGCTCACCAACAAAATGTGTCTCCTTTGTGTCTACTACAGAGGAAAAAGAAGGGAAATTGGAAGGACAGGGAGATTGAAGGATAATGAGAGAGACTGAAGAAGAGAGTGAAAAGACCGATTACTTGATTCAAAATTGGTGAGATGTTGCTTGGGCTGGTTCCTACCCGAGGATGTAGATGGATCTCGTGACGAGTGAGGGCAAGGACAGTGGGCCGGTCTCCCTAAAGAGTCCCCCTGTCCTAGGTTTCAGCACCAAATGGTATGCATGTCCATGTGAAGAGACCACCAGACAGACTTTGTGTGAGTAATAAAGCTTTTTAATCACCTGGGTGCAGGTGGGCTGAGTCCAAAAAAGGAGTCAGCAAAGGGAGATAAGGGTAGGGCAGTTTTATAGGATTTGGTAGGTCGTGGAAAATCACAGTTAAAGGAGGTTGTTGTTTTGTGGGCACAGGTGGGGCACAAGAGGTCACAAGGTGCTCGGTGGGGAGCTTCTGAGATTCACTGTCCAGGAGAAGGGATGTCACAAGGTTAATTGATCAGTTAGGGTGGGGCAGGAAGGATCACAACTGTGGAATATCATCAGTTAAGGCAGGAACTGCCTATTTTCACTTCTTTTGTGGTTCTTCGGTTGCTTCCAGGCATCTGGATGTATATGTGCAGGTCACAGGGGATATGATGGCTTAGCTTGGGCTCAGAGGCCTGACATAATCCTTCTGGAGGCTCCAGAGGAGTGAACTGGATCCTCTGCTTCTTATCTTCCAGGCACTCCCACATTTCTGGTTCCATGGCCCCTTCTTTCCTTAAATCACATCCCTCCCCAGTGTCCCACTCCTCTCTGACTGCAAGCCTCCTCTTCTATTTAAAGCCCTTGTGACAATATTGATTTAATCTTCATAACCAGGTTGCTTATTCTCAAACTCCCAGAAAACCAGGGTTCTTGGTCTCATGTCGGTTTGGATAAAATGACACTGACATATGTGGAGTGGTTTTAAGGAGAGAAAAGTTTAATATACAAGAATGAAGGAAGATGAAAACAGCTCCCCTGCACAGAGAAAGAGGGACAGGGGATTGCAACAAAGAGAAATTTCCATGTGGGGCAGAAAAGTAGCTGCTTATATGAGGAAGCTGGAGAAGGTGTTGTCTGATTTGCATAGGGCTAAAGGGACAGGTTTGACCAGGCATGTCATTCACGTAGCCTGTGGAAAACACTGGCCTTCCCATGGTAGTCTTTTTAATATGCAAATGCAGGTTGTCATAATGTTCTACAAACATGGGGATATATGGAGACTGCCATGTTGCGAGAAACACGTGGGAACAAGGAAGAAGTGGGAATCGCCATGTTTGGGTGAATCCAGTTTCTAATGGCTGGCATTTGCATAGGAAACCTTCTCGGCCTGGCTCCAAGAGCCAGGGCTTTCCAGCTAGACAAGAAGCATTTCTAGAGCTGCTTTAAAAGAACAAAACCTTCCCAAGGACCCCTTTTCCTCTCTATCTGCCTAAAATAATTTCTTCATAACTCCTGTATTATTTAGGTTCCAGAGACAGGACACAGACATCTTTTGGGTGGAGACATTATTCATTCCACCAACAATAAACATCTTCCCCAGAATTGTCCTTCTCTAAAGTAAAATTTTAAAAATCGTGAAGTATTTTTATGAATCAAGAGAACTGGACAAAATCTTAGACTCAGGTTCCTCTAATTTGGGAGTTTTATCTGCTGGGGTTTGCTCACTCCACTGTCTCTAATGTAGATTTATTGATATGTAGATAGTTTTTGAGGATTTTTAAATTTTGTGACCCAGTGTAAACAAAACACTATCTGAGACAGGTCTCAATCAATTTACAGGGTTATTTTTCCAAAAATATGGCTTATGGCCTGTGACACAGCCTTAGGAGGTCCTGCAAACATGTGCCCAAAGTGATTGGATTACACATTGGTTTTATGCACTTCAGGGAGCACAGAAATTACTACAAAGACATAAATCAATACATATCAGATATACATTAGTTTGTCCTGGAAGGGTGGGAATTCTTGAAGAAGGGGATTCCAGGTCATAGGTGGAGTCAAAGCTTTCCTTACTGGCTACTGGTTGAAAGAGTTAAGCTCTGCCTAAAGAGTAGAATTCACCATAAAAAAATGCTTGAGTTTAGAAAACGGGGGTTCTTGTCATGCAGATGAATCCTATGGGTAGCAAATAAAGTAGACAGTGAATGTTGCTTATCAGACCTTTAAAAACATGTCAGACTCTTTGGAAAAGACTTAGTAAGGGGAGGAGATTCTCTACAGAATGCAAATTTCCCCCACAACAGACAGCTTAGCAGGGCCACTTCCGAATAGGTCAAAGAAATATTTTTAGGGTAAAATATTTAGAATTTCTTGAGGGCCTATTATCTGTCACGTTGGACTATGATATCTTATTGCTACAAAGTATCTGTTTTGTCAGTCGAAAGATCTCTGTTGTAGTGATAATGCTGGTCAGTTGTGTCTGAACTCCAAAGGGAGGAGAGTATAATGAGGCACATCTAAACCCATGTGCCAGTCATGGCCTAACCTAGTTTTTCAAATTTCTTTGAAGTTGTCTCTGCCAAAAGAGGAGTCCATTCAGCTGATTGGTGGCCTACAACTTAATTTTTGGTTTTAGCACGTAGAAAAACAAAATCACTGCACAAATTCAATCTAAAATAGATTGGTAAAGACAAATTAAGAGCTTCCTGAATATTTCTAGATATCAAAGAAAAAGAAATTATTAGAATTCAGATGAGAAATACCCCTCATACAAAAGATTAATGATTTTTTTTACTATCTTGGTTGGGTCCACCAGCAATGAGGATTCCTGTTTAGGCAGCAAATTTACACTGGAGGGAGGGAGGAGGAAAGTGAGGAAGGGAACAGAAAATGAATGGTAAAAGACACATCAACAACCCACCTGACTCAGGATAACTGAAGATCAACCACTTGTGGAAACATGGACTAAATTCCTCTGGGCTGTTCCACCTGAGAGATGAGGAAGCTGGGGTATGTATACACCTCATCCGTCCTCACTGATTATGAGCTGTCTCTCTTGTTCTCTTTCAAGCTGCGCTATAACAGATTCCTTGTCACTGTGTAATTCATAAGGAGGCACATATTTATTTTCTCGCACGTCTGGAGAATGGGAAATTTAAGATCAAGGCATGGGCAGGTTAAGGTCTGCTTTCTTTGCTTTCAAGATGATACCTGGAGTTTTGGGTCCTTCAAAGGAAGGAAGGTCGTGTCTTAACATCACAGAGGAGCAGCAGAGAGAGAGACAGATCCTAGCCCTATAATCCCTGTTTATAGTAGTATTCATGTATTCCACTAGAGGGCTCCACCCTGATGACCTAAACACATCCCAATAGGCCCCATATGGCAATACCATTACACTGAGAATTAGCTTTACAACAGATGGATTCTGGAGGACACAGTGAAACCACAGAACTTTCCTAATAAGGGAGGAGACCACCCCTCATATCGTCTTATGCCCAATTTCTGCCTCCAAAGAAAGAAGAAGTAAACACTAAAAGGCAGAAATGAAATCCACAGGCAGACAGCCCAGCACGGCACCCTGGCCCTGGTAGTTAAAGATCGATCCCTGACCTAACTGGTTCTGTTATCTCTAGATTACAGACATTGTATGGAAATGCACTGTGAAAATCCCCATCTTGTTTTGTTGCAATCTAATTACCGGTGCATGCAGCCCCCAGTCACATATCCCCTGCTTGCTCAACCAATCACGACCCTCTCACATGCACCCCGCTTAGAGTTGTCAGCCCTTAAAGGGACAAGAATTGCTCACTTGGGGACCTTGGGTCTTGAGACAGAAGTCTTGCTGATGCCCCCGGCCGAATAAACCCCTTCCTTCTTTAACTCAATGTCTGAGGAGTTTTCTCTGCGGCTTGTCCTGCTACATTAAGAGACACCCATTCCAGCCCATTTGTTCTGCAAAGCATGCAGGCAGCATTCTCTGCCCAAGACCATAAAGAACGTAAGACATGTATATTGCCATGGAAGTGAGCAGAGGTACAGCAAAGGGAAAGCCCTAGACTACAGATGGGGACTCCTACATTCATCCTGGTACAGTTAACCCTTGAATAACTTGGGTTTGAAATTTGCAGATCCACTTATATTTTCTTCTGTGTGTGTCACCTATGAGCAAGCACTTAATACATAGAAAATATATTTTCTCATTTTCATAGTTTTCTTAATAACATTTTTTCTTTAGCATACTTTATTGGAATAATAGACTATATGATATAAATAACTTTAAAAAATTGTTTATCAACTGTTTATTTTATCACTATGGCTAGCAATCAAAAGTAAGCTATTAGTACTCAACTTAGAAATGCAAAAGTTCTACACAGGTTTTCAACTACACCTGTGCTCAGTACTCCAACTTCCACATTGTTCAGGGGTCAACTGCCCTTTCAGTCTGTAGCTGTATCTCTCTTGAACAGCATCTTGGCAGGTGGGTTGCAAGTAAAGCAATCCGGTACATAGCATCTCAAACTGTGCTGCATTGGTATGATGATTATGTAAAGCCAAAGGCATTTAGAAAGCAGCAAATGCACTAAACGGCTTTTCCTAAACATCCCTTATCTGCCTAAAAGAAGAATCTCCAGAAGGAAGCGAATTGTCACGAAAATTCTTCCTGAGAATCTTTATATCAGGGAAGATTAATATCAAAGAAGAATCTAAAATAGAAGAGACTGGAAGTTGATGCTTTATCCAGACAAGCTTTTATCTGTTCTTTTGAGGACACACTTCTGTTCTCATCTATTCTCTCCAGGTTGCCTACACTTCACAATTCCCTCTTCCCTAGAAAGAAATATAAACAACTAGATCTCATTGAGTTACCTGGGTAATCACCCTGCTATGATATCCTACTACACTTCAAATGAATTTTGTTTTCCTTTTCTCTTATTAATCTTCCTTTTGTCAGTTTATTTTCAGCAAACATTAAAGGACAAATGGAACTTTCTTGCTTTCTCCCAATATAAGCAAGTTCCCTTAAAATTCAGGCTGCTTACAAAGCAGCAGGAAGGTTTGTGCACAGGCTACAGCACTGTGGTTTGGCTCCCCTAGTCAGGCATCAGTAAAATTTTGTACAGCCTAGGCTGTAGCCCACTGATGCCACTGCTACTGAGCCAGGCTGGGACATTTTGGGCACATTAGAGATGTGAGATATATCAAGTGCAAATCCCTGTCCAATTACCTCTGGATCCAACTGATTTCTCCATGTACATAGGCAATTGCTTGATACAAGATTGGATGTCTCCTTCCTGAAGATGTTATCAAGGAGACTGTTGTCTGGGTCAGGATCATGTCCCCACTCACTGATAAAAAGTAAAAAAGAAAAGTGGTATTAATGGTGCATGGGAGGGACCTGCTTCATTCAGCGGTTACCTTCACTAAGAGAGATGAATTTTGGGAAATAATACTCAATGGCAGAAAAGAAGGTAGACTATGAAGGTGCCCAAAACAAGAATAAGGTGCAGCTCATTTAGTCTATGAGTATTACAGAGACCTGCACCTCTTGATAATGGTGGATCTGTGAGTGCTGCGTGCGTTGAGAAAACATGGTATCATCTCTGCTTCTGTAGTAAATTGTCTGATCTCATACTGGTAAGAACAATGGCATAACATCATTACCTAATACTTACAAATACATGTAGCATCATGTCAAAAAATTTTATTTTTAATTTTTTTACATAGGAACAATATTAAACTCAGAGAAATGTTGCATGTATATGACAAATACCCCCTTCCCTAACCAGAATCATATGAGTCTTTTGAAGACTTGAGAATTGTACCATCTAACATTTTACCATGGGTTTCCTACAAACTACTATATTCTCCTAAATAATCCCCACACACCAATGAAATACACTGCTCCATAGACTCCTGAGGAATATTTCAAATTGTCAAAAATAAACCATAAAATATTTCTCATAACAAAATAGTCCCTAGTAGAAACACATTCTCTGTGGACAAATTTGTGCTACCTGGTCTTACCTGGGACACCTGGGGACACTGAGCTGGTGTTCAGTTACTGACATGAGCCAGCCCTGCAGCTGTGCCCAGACTGCCCCATCCCTGCTCATTTGCATGTTCCCAGTGCACATCCTCCTGCCCTGAAGACTTCTTAATAGGCTGGTCACACTTTGTGCAGGAGTCAGTCCCAGTCAGGACACAGCATGGACATGAGGGTCCCCGCTCAGCTCCTGGGGCTCCTGCTGCTCTGGCTCCCAGGTAAGGAAGGAGACACTAGCAGTTGACTTAGCTCAGTGTGCTCACTACTGCTTTGCTATTCAGGGAAATTCTGTGACAACATGAATAATTGTGTGGACATTTGTTTTTATGTTTCCAATCTCAGGTGCCAGATGTGACATCCAGATGTCTCAGTCTCCATCCTCTCTGTCTGCATCTGTAGGAGACAGAGTCACCATCACTTGCCAGGCAAGTCAGAACATTTATAGTAATTTAGCCTGGTATCAGCAGAAACCAGGGAAAGCCCCTAAGCTCCTGATCTATGCTGCATCCACTTTGGAAAGTGGGGTCCCATCAAGGTTCAGTGGCAGTGGATCTGGCACAGAATTCACTCTCACCATCAGCAGCCTGCAGCCTGAAGATTTTGCAACTTATTACTGTCAACAGTATAGCAGTTACCCTCCCACAGTGTTACACAGCCGAACATAAACCCCCAGGGAAGCAGATGTGTGAGGCTGGGCTGCCCCAGCTGCTCCTCCTGATGCCTCCTTGGGCTGAGACTGTTCCTCAGATGCAGCCACACTCTGATGGTGTTGGTAGAGGAGGATATGAAGTCACCTCTGCACCTGAATTCTTTTCTCTTTCTCAGCCCCAACTACACAGACATAGCAAGGCCTCTGCTGATTTAATAAAGACAGAGATCATGACACCTGAAGAGTCTAGTTTATGGCTTCAGTTGGAATTCATATAACACAGAAGAAGCCACTATAGATATTCTAACCTGAAATTGAAATTGTCTTAATAAAGAGAATTAAACTACTAAAGTCTAAATAAAATGTACAGATAAATCTCTAAATTTAATGTTTTATTTGCAAAGAAATATTTGCCAAGTGGGGCATACAGGAAAACTCAGTGGTCTTTAATGTATTGGAAGAATGAAGAGAAAGTTACCTTTTTATGAAAAAGGGAAAATATTACCTATGGCTCTTGGGGAAAGTTCATTGGCACTAGTAAGGCTTGGGAGCTGGCAAGCTCAGGCTGGTAAGCAGTGGTGGACAAATTGAAACCTAGAATAATAACAAGCTATCTCAGATGTTATGGATCAATTTGATTTCAGGTTACAAGAAGCCAAAGCAGTGAAGCTTGCAGAGAATTTTGTTTCTGAAATACCAGGGATTCGGTATAGATCCTGCTGCTCACCACACAGAAAGTCAATCACTAAGACAACAAGTACCGCCAATGAACAGGCTTTAATCAGGTGCCGCACTCAAGGAGATGGGGCACCATTCGCAAATGTATCTCCCTGACCAACTAAAATTAGGGTTTATATAGCAGGGAAGAAACGTGGGAAAACAGGAATTGGCGAGGGGTAAGGACGATAATTTGGTCAATAGGAAGCAGGAGGTCAGTTAGGTAATCATAATGGGCAAGGGGTCTGATGTCTCACTGTCCCAATTCAGTGATATGTAAGTTTCAGCTCTTTGATAGTATCTGGGAGGCCTGTTCATTGGTTTACTGGCAGAAGAAAAAAAAAAAAAAACCCTCAGGTAAGACAGATGTAATTATCCTGAGTTTTAAGACTGGGGGTGTCAATTTCTATGTTTATTCAAAAAAACATAAACATTAGTTCCATGGGATAAGGGGGCCTATTTTAATTGCATTCTAGAAACAATATTTTGTACCCTGAGTTCCTTTCCCCTCTGGTTTCTTGGCTCTGTTGGGTATGACAAGAATGACCCAATTCCTAAGATTCATTTTCACACTACAACTTTTCAAAGCCAAGGATACAGTAGTCATGAAAGCTGATATTAGAAGCAGGATTCTCTGTTGCTCCCTCAGAAAACAGAATGCATGTGCCCCTGAAGTATGGGCTGTTTAACCATGTGGTCCTCAGTCCTGTCTGAAGCTTAGGGGTGGGGTATTGATGCTCTCAGCTTCCTACAGCATCGTTCCAGGTGTTTCTCCAGTCCTCATCTCTGTCCCTGTGTCTGTCTTAGGTACCAATGGAGAATATTGAGTCATCCTTTTCTGACTTCCAAATCTTATGGGAAGACTTCTTATTGGGCAACTCTATAAGAAACAAGAGAGGCAAAAAGGGATATTTATGTAAGTTAAAATGAGGCCCCTGTGAGGCCTCGTGAGACCAAGGGTTCTTGGTCTCACACTGCTTTAGATAAAACGCCATGGAAATACGTGGAGTGGTTTTAAGGAGAGAAAAGTTTAATACACAAGAAGGAAGGAAGAAGAAAACAGCTAAATAGCTCCCCCATACAGAGACAGAGGGATGGGGATGGAGAAAACTCCATGAGCAGTGGAAAAGTGGCTGCTTATAGGAGGAGGCTGAAGGAGGTGGTGTCTGATTTGCATAGGGCTCAGGGGATTGGTTTAACCAGGCATGTCATTCACGTAACCTGAGAAAAAACTAGCCCTCCCATCCTAGCCATTTAATATGCAAATGTAGGGCACCATAATGTTCTACGCACATGGGGATATGTAGGGGCAGCCATGTTGCCAATCACATGTGGGGGCAAGGAAGAAGAAGGTGGGAATTGCCATGTTTGGGTGAACCTAGTTTCTCATGGCCTTTTTGCACATCAAAGCTTGCCAGCCTGACTCTAAGAGTCAGGACTTTCCTACTAGAAAAGAAATATTTTTGGAGTTGCTTTAAAAGAAACAAAACCTTCCCAAGGACCCCTTTTCCTCTCCATCTGCCTAAGATAATTTCTTTATAACTCTATAGAACTTGGGTTCCAGAGACGAGGACATGGACATCTTTTGGGATGGGGACAGTATTCATTCCACCAAATTATATATATTTTTCAGACCTCTGAATCCAAACTAATCCATCATATCCCCTGTGACCTGCATGTGTACATCCAGATGGCCTGAAGCAACTGAATCACCACAAAAGAAGTGAAAATAGCCTTAACTGATGACATTCCACCACTGTGATTGTTCCTTCCCACCCTAACTGATAGGATATAGTCTCCCCTGCCCTTAAGAAGGTACTTTATAATATTCTCCCCCACCCTTAAGAATGTACTTTATATGGCTATCCCAAACCTGTAAGAACTAATGATAATCCCACCACCCCTGCTGACTCCTTTTTCAGACTCAGCCCACCTGCACCCAGGTGAATAAACAGCTTGTTACTCACACAAAGCTGTTTGGTGGACTCTCTTCACACAGACACATGTGACAATATTCCCCAAAATCGTCCTTATCTGAAGTAAAATTTAAAAAATAACAAAGTATTTTTATGAAACAAGAGAGCCGGACAAAATCTAAGACTTAGTCAACTTGTGAGTCCTCTAACTTGTGAGTTTTAGCTGTTAAGGTGTGCTCACTGCACTGTCTCTACTGTAGACTTTTGGATATGTATATAGTTCAGAGGATTTTTAATTTGATGACCCAGGGTAAACAAAACAGTATCTGAGACAGGTCTCAATTTATAGGTCTATTTGCCAAAGATAAGGCTTATGGCCTGTGACACAACCTTAGGAGGTCCTGCAAACATGTGCCCAAGGTGGTTGAATTAACATTAGTTTTACACATTTTAGGAGATGCAGAAATTACACAAATGCAAAGACACAAATCAATATACATAAGATATACATCAGTTTGTCCTGGAAAGGTGGGATATCTTGAAGCAGGGGCTTCCTGGTCACAGGTGGATTCAAAGTTTCTGATTGGCAACTGACTGAAAGAGTAAGCTCTGCCTAAGAATTGAATTTATCATAAAGAAGTGCTTGAGTTTAGATAAGGGGCGTGGAAGCCAAAGTTCTTGTCATGTAGATGAATCCTATGGGTAGCAGACAAGTAGGAGGAGGGGCTTATCAGACCTTAGAAAAAAAATGTCAGATGCTTTGGGAAACACTTAGTAAGGGGAGGAGATTCTCTGCAGAATGCAAATTTTCCCGACAACAGGCAGCTTTGCAGGGCCACTTCAGACTAGGTCAAAGAAATATTTTTAGGGTAAAATATTTTGATTTTTTTCAGGGCCTATTATCTGTCATGTTGGAGTAAGGTATCTTATTGCTACGAAGAGTCTGTTTTGTCAGTCCAAAGATCTCTGTTGTGATGATAATGCTGGTCAGTTGTGTCTGAACTCCAAAGGGAGGAGAACATAATGAGGCACATCTAAATCTACCTGCCAGTCATGGCATAACCTAGTTTTTCAGATTTCTCTGAAGTTCTCTCTGCCAAAAAAGAAGTCCATTCACCTGGTTTGTGGCTTACAACTTAATTTTTGGTTTCAACACACAGAAAAACAAAATCACTTCACAAATTCAATGAAAAATAGATTGGTAAAAACAAAACAAAACAAACAAGAAATTTAAGCGCTTCCTGAATATTCCTACATGTCAAAAAAAATAAATTATTAGAATTCAGATGAGAAATATCACTCATACAAAAGATTATTATTATTATTATTTTTAGTACTTAGTTTGGCTCCACCAGCAATGAGGATTCCTGTTTAGGCAGCAAATTTACACTGGGAGGAAAGGAGGAAAGTGAGGAAGGGAACAGAAGATGAATGCTAAAAGACACATCAACAACCCACCTGACTCAGGAGAACTGAAGATCAACCACATGTGGAAACATGGACTAAATTCCTCTGGGCTGTTCCACCTGAGAGATGAGGAAGCTGGAGTATGTATACACTTTTCACTCACGTCCATGTGAAGAGACCACCAAACAGGCTTTGTGTAAGCAATAAACCTTTTAATCACCTGGGTGCAGGCTGGCTGAGTCCAAAAAGAGAGCCAGCAAAGAGTGGTGGATTATCATTAGTCTTACAGGTTTTGAGATAGGTGGTCAAATTAGGAACAATGTTTTGTGGGCAAGGGTGGATCTCACAAAGTATACTCTCAAGGGTGGGGAGAATTACAAATAATTTTCTTAGGGTGGAGAGATTACAAAGTACATTGATCAGTTAGGGTGGGGTAGAAACAAATTACAATGGTGGAATGTCATCAGTTAAGGCTATTTTCACTTCTTTTGTGGATCTTCAGTTGCTTCAGGTGATCTCGATATATATGTGCAGGTCACAGGGGATATGATGGCTTAGTTTGGTCAGAGGCCTGACATTCCTGTCTTCTTATATTAATAAGAAAAATAAAACAAAATAGTGGTGAAGTGTTGGGGTGGTGAAAAATTTTGGGGGTGGTATGGAGAGATAATGGGTGATGTTTCTCAGGCTGCTTTGAGCAGGATTAAGGGCAGCGTGGAAACCTAAAATGGAAGAGATTAAGCTGAAGGAAGATTTTGTGGTAAGGGGTGATATTGTGGGATTGTTAGAAGAAACTTTTATCCTACAGAATGGTTGATGATGGGCCGGGCGCGGTGGCTCAAGCCTGTAATCCCAGCACTTTGGGAGGCCGAGGCGGGCGGATCACAAGTTCAGGAGATCGAGACCATCCTGGCTAACATGGTGAAACCCCGTCTCTACTAAAAAGTACAAAAACTAGCCGGGCGAGGTGGCGGGCGCCTGTAGTCCCAGCTACTCGGAGGCTGAGGCAGGAGAATGGCGTAAACCGGGAGGCGGAGATTGCAGTGAGCTGAGATCCGGCCACTGCACTCCAGCTTGGGCGACGCAGCGAGACTCCGTCTCAAAAAAAAAATGGCCTGGATACAGTTTTGGATGAACTGAGAAACTAAACAGAAGATACAAGATCCAAATAAGAGAAGGAGAAAAATAGATATTAAAGGACTAAGAATTGGGAGGACCCAGGACATTCAATTAGAGAGTGCCCAAGGGGTTCAGCATAATTACTGGCTTGGTAGCAAGTTTTGGGGCTCTATCCTTGAGTTTTTTTATTTTGTCATACACCAGACCAGATTGGTTTAGGTAACAACAACACTTCATTTAAGAATATACACAGTCCTCCTTTTTCAGCAGTGAGTAAGTCAAGGCCTCGGCGGTTTTGGAGGACAGCTGCGGTTAAAGAATCAACTTGGGCCTGGAGAACTGATAGAGTTTGTAATATGTCTGTGATGCTAGCAGAGAAGTCATTAGAGAGGCTACAGAAGGTTGTGACAGAGGTTGAAATGCCTGCTATTCCAGTAAGAGCAACAGTGGAGGTAGAAAGTCCTAACCGACAAGCAAAGTAATTTGTGGAATAACCCTTTTTTGTCATGTCAGTCATGAGGGGAACTGGGAGCTCTTTGGTACCATTTGCAAATTGAATTTGGCAGTAAGGAAAACTAATGTGCACGTGCCAGTCCAATTAGCAGGTAGGCACATGTAGGTAGAGGATCCACAGAGGAAGAAGAGACCTTATGTGAGGCAAAACTGGAGATGCAAAGTAAAAAGATGAGAAGGAGTGCTGAAAGGGGTATCTTGTACCCAGACCCCTGGGAATCCAGCTAGCGTGGTAGCCATCAGAGGTTGTAATGGGGACTGATGAGGTAACTGCATAGAGGGGGAGGTTCAATTTTCATGGTGTATGAGAAAACGTTGAGTATCTGCTAGCAAACTTTCACTGTTATTTTCAGGGCTGGGTATAAGTAAACAAGAAGAGGGCCTGGGAGGAGAGTCTGACAAGCAAGGGGATGGTAGCCAAGGATGGAGTGAAATACAGTGAAATACAGGGTAAGTGTCTTCCTAAGCAATAATTACTGCTAATGTTTTTAAGTTTGCCTGTATTGATAGAGGGCTTATCTGTAATATGGAGCTGGAAGGCTCCATTGTTTCAGTGATATGTGTAGATGGGCTTTGGAGAGGAAGAGTAAAGGAACATTGAGAAGGTGAAAGGTAACCCAGGGGAATTCCAGTGGGTCTTTGCCGAGAGATACATAAAGGAGCGCCCACAGGAATAGTAGTTTGTGTTGTGAGAGGTCCAAATATGTGGGGAGTAGAGTTGATAAGGAGAAAGGTTTTTTAAGGTGTGGAGGAGGGTGGCAGCTTGCTGATGTGAAATGTCTGGGGAGGTCTTCCTGGACCTATCTAGAAAGTAAATGAGTTCTTCAGGAGGGTAAAGGTGAGGGCTATTAAAGGAAGTTCGGAGGTGTAAGGAAACAGCAGATGTTGTCCAGTCTGCATGTAAGGCAGGGACAGCTGTGTAGGCACTGGAAGAAAGGGAAATGCAAAGCCAGACTCTGTTTGCTAAGGAGGGATTAGAAACGGCTAGGAGAGAATGGGTAAGGTTGATGGTGTGGTGGAGATAGCTGGGGAGATGTAGAGGGTGGCAAGAGAATGGGAATGAGATTAAGAGTGAATATAAAAGCAAAGAATAGAACTTCATCAGGGTGAAAGTATTGGAGGATCCCCTGCCAGCAAAGATCATCTATCCACTCTAAAAGGGAGTTAAGGGTGGCACTTTGGGGATAGCACCAAGAGATATCAGCTGTGATGGCTTGAAGGAACACTGTAAACGGCAGTGTAAACAAGAGTAGGGCATTTGTAGGTAGTTGAGAATGGAGAATAGGAGTATGACTAGACAGAAGATAGTAGGGATGACTAGTTTTTGTGGCTCAGTCCAAGTAGTGTGGATGACTTCGTAAAACTTGTTGCAAAAACTAGGGTAAGGACAAACAGACCTAACAGAATGAAGGGAGGTATTAGGCTCATAAGGGTTATTACTGTTCTTCAGAAATATGAGTGAGTTTGAGGGAAGTAGCGGACACTACTTGAGACTTCCAGGAGGAAGAGGAGGGATTAGGCTGGCTGTCCAATGGACACAGCTTTGTTCTGGAACTTAGGAACTACGCATCAATATTTATACTGACCCCATATCCTGGACCAGCATGCTGTTTTATGGGCTGAAAGGTTCCTCCCTATGCAAAGGTCCTCCATCATTAATGCCTCTTTAATAAAAAAACCCTTCTCAAGGCTGCTTTACTTCCAAAGGAAGCTGGAGTCATCACTGCAAGGTCCATAAAAAAGCATCAGATCCCATCGCTCAGAGCAGCGCTTGTACTGGTAAGGTAGCTAAAGAAGCAGCTAGCATTCCAACTTCTGTCCCTCACGGCCAGTTTTTCCTTCTCGTCGGTCACTCCCACCTACTCTCCCACTGAAACTTCCACCTATCAATCTCTCCCACACAAGGCAAGTGGTTCCTGGACCAAGGAAAATATCTCCTTCCACTCTCACAGGCCCATTCTAGTCTATCGCCATTTCATAGCCTCTTCCATATAGGTTACAGCCACTACCCGCCTCTTAAAACCTCTCATCTCCTTTCCATCGTGGAAATCTATCCTTAAGGAAATCACTTCTCAGTGTGCCATCTGTTATTCTACTACTTCTCAGGGATTGTTCAGGCCCCCTCCCTTCCCTACACATCAAGCTTGAGATTTGCCCCCGCCCAGGACTGGCAAATTGAGTTTATTCCCAGGACTGGCAAATTGAGTTTACTCACATGCCTCGAGTCAGGAAACTAAAATACCTCTTGGTCGAGGTAGACACTTTCACTGGATGGGTAGAGGCCTTTCCCACAGGGTCTGAGAAGGTCACCGTGGTCATTTCTTCCCTTTTGTCAGACATACTTCCTCAGTTTGGCCTTATCACCTCTATACAGTTCGATAACAGACCAGCCTTTACTAGTCAAATCACCCAAGCAGTTTTTCAGGCTCTTAGTATTCAGTGGAAGCTTCATATCCCTTACCATCCTCATTCTTCAGGAAAGGTGGAACGGACTAATGGTCTTTTAAGACACACCTCACCAAGCTCAGCGTCCAACTTGAAAAGGATTGGACTTTTACCTCTTGCAATCACCTGGGCACAGGCGGGCTGAGTCCGAAAAGAGAGTCAGCAAGGGTGGTGGATTATCATTAGTTCTTATAGGTTTTGGGATAGGTGGTCGAGTGAAGAGCAATGTTTTGGGGGCAGCGAGTGGATCTCACAAAGTACATTCTCAAGGGTGGGGAGAATTATAAAGAACCTTCTTAAGGGTGGAGAGATTACAAAGTACATTGATCTGTTAGGGTGGGGCAGAAACAAATTACAATAGTGGAATGTCATCAGTTAAGGCTATTTTCACTTCTTTTGTGGATCTTCAGTTGCTTCAGGTGATCTGGATGTATACGTGCAGGTCACAGGGTATATGATGGCTTAGCTTGGGCTGAGAGGCCTGACATACACTGATCCTGTCCTCACTGATTATGAGCTCTCTCTCTTGTTCTTTTTCAAGCTGCTCTAACAGATTCTTTGTCACTGTGTAATTCATAAAAAAACAGAAATTATTTTCTCACACTTCTAGAGAATGAGAAATGTAAGATCAAGGCATGGGCAGGTTAATGTCAGCTTTCTCTGCTTTCAAGAAGATGCCTGAATTCTTGAGTTCTTAAAAGGAGGGAAGGCCATGTCTTAACATGACAGACAAGAAGAAGAGAGAGTGAGATCCTAGACCCATAATCCCTGTTTATACTGGCATTAATGTATTCCACTAGAGGGCTCCACCCTCCTGACCTAAACACATCCCAATAGGCCCCAACAGGCAATACATTTACACTAGAATTATCTTTACCACAGATGGATTCTGGAGGACACAGTGAAACCACAGAACTTTCCTAAGAGATAAACATTCCAGGCCAGCAATGCATGCAGGCTGAGTTCTCTGCCCAAGATCATAAAGAACATAAGATATATGTGTGTGTATATATATATATATGGCCATTGGAAGTGAGCAGAGGTACAGCAAGGGCAAAGCCCTAGATTACAGAAGGGGACTGCTACATTCATGCTGGTACAGTTAACCCTTGCATAACTTCAGCTTGAAATTTGCAGATCCACTTAGATTTTCTTCTGTGTGTGTCACCTGTGAGCAAGCACTTAATAAGTAATAAATACATTTTCTATTTTTACGATCTTATTGATAACATTTTTTCTTTAGTATACTTTATTAGAAGAGTAGAGCATATAATATATCAACTATTTATTCATCACTAAGGCTTTAGTCAAAAGTAAGCTACTAATACTTAAGTTAGGGATGCAAAAGTTATACACAGGTTTTCAACTGGTCAACTCACTCACTTCACCAGGTCAGTGCACAACCTCCACATTGTTCAGGGGTCAACTACTCTATCAGTCTGTACCTGCATCTCTGGAAGGATTCTGGCAGGTGGATTGCAAGTAAAGGAATCCAGAAAATACATCTCAAACTGTGCTGCGTTGGTATTATGATTATGTGAAAACAAAGGCATTTAGAAAGCAGCAAATGCACAAAAGACTTTTCCTAAATATCCCTTATCTGCTTAAAAGCAGATTCTCCAGAAGGAAATCAATGATCAAGAAAATTCTTCCTGGGAAATTTTATATCAGGGAAGATTAACACAAAACAGGAATCAAAAATAGAAGAGTTTGGAAGTTGATGCTTTACCCAGACAGGCTATTACCTATTCTTTTGAGGATGCGCTTCCATTCTCGTCTTCTCTCCACGTTGTCTACACTTTCCAATTCCCTCTTCACTAGAGAGGAAATATGAACAACTGGATCTCATTGAGTTATCTGGGTAATCACCCTGCTATGATATCCCACTGCACTTTAAGTAAATTTTGTTTGCCTTTTCTCTTATTAATCTTTCTTTTGTCAGTTCATTTTCAGCAAACATTTAGAGGACAATTGAACTTTCTTCCTTTCTCCAGTATCAGTAAGTTCCCTTAAAATTCAGGCTGCTTACAAAGCAGCAGGAAGGTTTGTGCACAGGCTACAGCACTGTGATTTGGCTCCCCTAGTCAGGCGTCAGTAAAATTTTGTACAGCCTTAGGCTGCAGCCACTAAAGCTGATATAGTTGTATCCACTGCACCTGCTGCTGAGCCACGCTGGGACGTTTGGGGCATATTAGAGATGTGAGATATAATGAGTGCGAATCCCTGTCCAGTTCATATGAATCCAACTGATTTCTCCATGTACATAGGCAATTGCTTGATAAGGGATTCAGGATCTCTTTTCTAAAAATGTTAACAGGGTCGCTGGCACCTGGTTCAGGATGATGTCCCCAGTCACTGATGAAATGTAAAAGAGGAACGTGTCATTGATAGTCCATGGCAGGGACATGCTCCATGCCGTGGCCACCCTCACTAAGAAAGATGAACGTTGGGAAATAATACTCAATGGCAGAAAAGAAGGTAGACTATGAAGGTGCCAAAATGAGAATAAGGTGCAGTTCATTTAGTCTCTGGGTACTATAGAGACCTGTAGGTCTTGATAATGGTGGATCTGTGAGTGCTGCGTGCATTGAGAAAACATGGATCATCTCTGTATATCTGTAGTAAATTGCTTGATCTTATAGTGGTAAGAACAATGGCATAACACCATTACCTAATACTTAGAAATACATATAGAGCATCATGTCAATAAATTTTATTTTTCATTTTTTTAGAAAAGAATAATATTAAAATCACAGAAATGTTGCAATGATAGGAAAAAGTACCTACTTCCCTAATGAGAATCATATGACAGTCTTTTGAAGACCTGAGAATCCTACCATTTAACATTTTACTATGTATTTGCTACAAACAAGAATATTCTCCTAAACAATCCCCATACACCCATGAAATACATTACTACATCGATCACTGAGGAATATTTCAAATTGTCCAAAAAAAAAAAAATACCTAAAAAATGCTTCTTATAACAAACTAGTCCCAGTAGAAACGCATTTGTTACAGACAAATTTGTGCTACCCTGGTCTACCCGGGACACCAGGGACACTGAGCTGGTGCTCAGTTACTGACATGAGCCAGTTCTGCAGTTGTGCCAGCCTGTCCCGTCCCCTCCTCATTTGCATGTTCTTAGAGCACATCGTCCTGACCTGCAGACTTATTAATAGGCTGGACAGACTTCATGCAGGAGTCAGACCCAGTCAGAACACAGCATGGACATGAGGGTCCCTGCTCAGCTCCTGGGGCTCCTGCTGCTCTGGCTCCCAGGTAAGGAAGGAGACACTAGCAGTTTACTCAGCCCAGTGTGCTCACTACTGCTTTACTATTCAGGGAAATTCTCTAACAACATGATTAATTGTGTGGACATTTGTTTTATGTTTCCAATTTCAGGTGCCAGATGTGACATTCAGATGACCCAGTCTCCATCCTCCTGTCTGCTTCTGTAGGAGACAGGGTCACCATTACTTGCCGAGCCAGTCAGGGCATTAGCAATTATTAGCCTGGTATCAGCAGAAACCAGGGAAAGTCCCTAAACTCCTGATCTATGCTGCATCCACTTTGCAAAGTGGGGTCCCATCAAGGTTCAGTGGCAGCGGATCTGGGACAGAATTCATTCTCACCATCAGCAGCCTGCAGCCTGAAGATTTTGCAGCTTATTACTATCAACAGCATAATAGTCACCCTCCCACAGTGTTACACACCAGAATATAAACCCCCAGGGAAGCAGATGTGTGAGGCTGGGCTGCCCCAGTTGCTCTCCTTATGCCTCCATGGGCTGAGAATGTTCCTCAGATGCAGCCACACTCTGATGGTGTGGTAGAGGAGGATATGAAGTCACCTCTGCATCCCAATTTTTTTTTTTTTCTCAGTCCCAGCTGGACAGACATAACAATGCTGACTTTAATTAAGCAATGCCTGATTAATAAATACAAAGATCATGACACCTGAAGAGTCTAGTTTATGACTTCAGTTGGAAATCATATAGCAGAGAAGAAGGCACTATAAATCTTCTAAGCAGAAATTGTCTTAATACATAGAATTACAGTCTAAAGTACTGAAGTCTAAATAAAATGTAGAGATAAATCTCCAAAATTAATGTTTTATTTGCTAAGAAATATTTGCCAAATGGGGCATACAGGAAAACTCAATGGTCTTCAATATGTTGGAAGAACAAAGAGAAGGTAGAGATTTTCGAAAAAGGGGAAATTATTACCTATTGTTTTTTGAGAAATTTTATTGACTCCAGTAAGGGTGGGAGCTGGCAAGCTCAGACTGGCAAGCAGTGTGGACGAATTGAATCTAGAATTATATTATCTCAGAAGCTGGGGTAAATTTTGATTTCAGGTTACATAAGCCAAAGCAGTGAAGCTTGTAGAGAATTTTGTTACTGAATGCAGGGATTCAGTGAAGATCCTGCTGCTCAGCACACAGAAAGCCAATCACTAAGACAATATAGTATTGCCAAGGAACAGGCGTTAATCAGGTGCTGCAGCCAAGGAGATGGGACACCATTTGCAAATGTATCCCTGAACTACTAAAATTAGGGTTTATATAGCAGGGAAGAAATGTGGGAAAACAGGAATTAAGGGGGGGTAAGGAAATTAATTTGGTCAACAGGAAGCAGGAGGTCAGTTAGGCAATCATGAGGGTAAAGGTGTCTGATGTCTCACTGTCCCAATTCAGTGATATATAACTTTCAGCTCCTTGATTGTATCTAGAGGCCTGATGGTTACTTTCCCGAAAAGGGAACTCAGATTAAAATGTAACTATCTTGAGTTTTAAGACTGGGGGAGTCAATTTCTATGTTTATTCAAAAAATCATAAATATTAGTACCATGGGATAATACGGGCTATTTAAATTGCATTCTAGAACAGTATTTTGTACCTGAGTGCCTTTCCTCCCTGGTTTCTTGGCTCTGTTGGATATGACAAGAATGATCGAATCCTATGATTAACTTTTATGCTACAACCTTTTAAAACCAAAGACGTAGTAGTCAGGAAGGTTGTTAGTAGAAGCAGGATTCTTTGGTGCTCCCTCAGAAAATAGAATGCGTCTGCCCCTGAAGTATGGACTATTAATCACGTGGTCCTCCGTCCTGTCTGAAAGCTTAAGGATCGGGGTGCTGCTGCTCTCAGCTTCCTACAGCGCTTTCTAGGTTTTACTCCAGTCCTCACTTCTGATCTTGTGTCTGTCTTAGGTAATCAATGGAGAGTATTGAGTCTTCCTTTTTTGACTTCCAAATCTCATGGGAGGGCTTCTTATTGGACAACTCTATCGGAAACAAGAGAGGCAAAAAGGGATATTATGATAGTTAAAATGATTTTCCCCTATGAGGCCACTTAAATAAATTATATTTAAAGCACATGTTGAAAACATGTTCAGCTTTATTATTTTCTATTAATGCAAATTACATTTGCAAACATTTTCAGTATGATAAAGGTTGAAAACGTAATTATTTGTCCATGGAATCATAAAACACCTCTATAATTAAATGGGGTAAACATTTCTAAAAAATTGTACTCACTGAAATAAAGGAATATATTTAAAACATGTGAACCTATGTTAGAAATTATTGGACTTAATTCACTGTGCAGTTTGGTATGGATGTTGTTCACTCCTGTGAACTGCCACAAGAATCTTGAGTCATGTGTAGTCACTGCTGTTCAGCAGTTGTCTTCAGACAATTGATATCTGTAGGCTGAAGATGAGTTCAGTGCCGTGCAGAGAAATCACTCAGCTGAGCCCTTCCTTGATCAGCCAGATGATTGTGAACATGAGCATCCATGAACATGAAAACAAATGTTTACTGTTATCAGCCACTGAGTGTGTATTTAACCAGTTTCAATCATTAATGCATGAAAGCCTACTGATACAGTATTTACACCTCTACCTGTATATACACACACACGTATTTTTTCTTAAATTGGTGGTGTAAAGGTGAATATTTAGTAATCAATTATAAAGTTATTAAGAGAAAATTAATGACAAAATTAAAACTAGTATTCAATAAAAAGTTAAAATTTACTTCATTTGTAAAAAATGTGCATACACATAAGATACATAAAACTGAATGTATATTTATTTGATAAAATTGGCTACAAATATATACGGTATTCATATTTAAGTGCCTTTATTCTATTATATATGCAATATATGCCTGTTTATAAAATTATTATCTAAATTGAATACATTTAAATAATTTTTGTTACATTCCATAAAAATTATATTCTGGTCCACAATAGTTCATACTCTTGCTACAGAATATTTATTTGTGCCTTTATTTTTAAAACTCTACCAAATGATTGTCCTAACATAAAATATTTTTCCAACCCAGTAGAGCTGCAAGGGTATAACTAGAGCAAATTTTGAGCAATGTTGAATATAACCATTACATCCTATGAAAGTCTTCGTTATGTTCATGCCCACAATGATGAATGCCAACTAGAGTTCTCACGTCAATGGATGCTGGATGGAGTCATATCAGTGCCATTGTCAAGGAAGTCCTGGAAATGTAAAAATCATAACAGTGGGTAATCTGCAAGGATTACATCGGATATCACATTGCAAAGAGAAGAGCATTTTACTTATGTGGCTTTTGGTTTTTGACAGACCATCAGGCCTTAAAGAATGCAACAGGATGATTGCATACAAAGCCATTCTGGAAGAGCTATGACTAGATGCTTCAAAAATGAGCCATAATAAAAGAAAATGCTTCCCAAGTGAATATTATAGAAATGCCATTAATGAGCAAGGGGATTTTAATAATGAGGACTATTCAAACATGAACTTCAGTCACCTTTCCTCACTTTCCCAGAGAGACTCATAAATCAAGTTATGGAGGTCCCTGTGGGGACTCAATAATATGATTTCAAGTAACTGAGATTTACAGGGCAACTGGTTCTTCTGAACACCTAATTTGCCAAGAAGAATGACCCCCCTAACATAGTACCACACATCAGGGCTCAGACTAACAATGGAGTCAGGTGATTCTAGTGTCACTGGGGCACCAGACTCAGATTTTGGACAGAAAAGTTTCCTGAAGCAGCCAACAGTTGTGCCTCTTTTTAATAGCAACTCCTTTTTGTTGTAGGAAACTGATAGGAGCTGAGTATCTCAGAGCTAGAGCACCAGGCGTGATGCTGCTACCTTAACTAACCATTCTCACTTTGGTGCCTACAAACACAATCGATAAAACTGGACAGGCCCAACAGATCCAAATTATTAAATGGAATGGTACAGTCAGAATCAGCCCTAACCAGGATCCCATAGGATCCATGTGCCCCATGAAGAAATGGTAAGCTTTCTAGAAGGGAACAAATGACCCACAGGGAACTATTTAGCTCTCCTTTGGCCACATAGAGTCAAAGATTCAGAGACATGCATGTAGACACTATCCAGCCAGGGGATGGGTCTTTTGACTGACACTGAACAAGGACATTCTGCCAATGGGACAAACTATATGGAATGATAGTAGCCTTATAGGCTGCCCCAACACTATATTTTGCTCCATTTCCACTAAATCATGGGCCATTGTCTACAAACCAGCCACCTGGTCAGGAAAATAGCAACTGA
The DNA here is from genome assembly GCF_009764315.1 of Trachypithecus francoisi. Taxonomy (NCBI): domain Eukaryota; kingdom Metazoa; phylum Chordata; class Mammalia; order Primates; family Cercopithecidae; genus Trachypithecus; species Trachypithecus francoisi. Next base: position 35,155 of record NW_022680879.1, read on the forward strand.
GTGACTAAACTATTAAAGGATCCCCTGTATAGGAAAAAGGACTACGGCAACAGTTTGCTTCCTGGACAGCTAAATATATGTCACTCAATAGATGTTGGGGCTACCATGGCCACCCTTGAGAGGACTCTATGTCATGTTTTTGGATATTCATGAGATTTCACTCTGACCAAGAAACACCCTCAGTGCTAACATGACACGGGCACACATGTCCAACATGACAATAGGCACACTCTCATGGAACACAATAGACGTTCTATGCAATTACCAACACCCTCCACTGTCTGCTGTACCAGGATAAACACCTCACGTATCTTAGAAATACAATTAGAGGTGATCATAAAGCAGGCTCACTGGTTGTAAACAACGGGGCATCTGAAAGATTCTCCTTCCACCTATTTAACATCATAGTCACTACTTTGTGGAGTCTTATCCTCCTGCCAGTGGTAGTAGCTTTCCTTGGCCAATGAACTGCACTCTTACTATGGCTTAATAACCTACACTGAGATTGGGTAAGTCAAGGTGCTTCATCAATCTGTAAAGATAAATCTCCACCTCCAGTTCAGGGAAGTTGGTGGGCATATGCAATATGCTAGCTTTGCTAAGGGGGATGTCTAGGTGGTGGGGTACCTGCAAGACAGTTCTCCAATGACCTGACTGACTTAGTTCTCTCCACTTTCTTGCTTATTTTAAGAGTTCTCAAGAATAATTGTAGAATGTGCTGGAATTGTAATATCCTGAGATAGAGAGGAACTGACTGAACAGACTACCTGTGCTCTATATCATTTTCCCATAGAATAGAATGCCCTTTAACCTGTGTGTCTTGTTAACCCAGGATATAAAACCCAGAGTGGCTGCTTTCCCAGGTTCCTGAGCTGTAGTGAAAGGGGGGGACACATAGTCGACTCCATCAGCTCCACATGGCTTTCCTGTGCCTTGGGGAACTGACCCATAGTGTTCTCTTGCTGCTTCTCTGTAAATGATAAACCCACTTCATGTAACTCGCTGTTGGGGGTTCTGTTCCCCAAGCTAAGTACGTTGGTAACCAGTACACAGTGAACCTGCTTCAAAGATGTCACTGACATAGAGAGAACTGAAAGGAGGTTATTGGGGGTAGGGATAGAGGAATGGTGGGGGAGTATTGTTTAAGTGGGATAGATATCAATTTTTAGAAGATGAGTTCTGGAGTTAGTATCAGTAATAATAGCAGAACAAAATGAATATACTTAATGCCATTTCACTGCACTCTTAATAATGGCTTAGACAATTTTATGTTCTCTGTATTTACTATAGTTAAAAAATTAACATCTTGATTATATATTGTTGGCTCAGAAGACGTTGCTTTATTTTTCTAATTTCTCACCAAATGTTCATATATAATTACTTTTGATTCATTGTTCACATTTAACAAATTGTGTGTGTGTGTGTGTGTGTATTTTGTAGACATGTGGTCTCCCTCTCTTGCCCAGGCTGGCATCAAATTCTTGGCCTTATGTGATTCTTCCTCCTCACTTTCTCAAAGAGCTGAGATAACAGGTCTGAGCCCGAGCACTTGGCCACAAGAAACAATTTATCAGAATATTTCATAGGAGACCTCTTCAAAACGTATATTCTATTGCAGTCACCTCCAAAGCCAGTCTTCTAAGCCATGTTTCTGTACACAAGAGCACTTCTCCCTCTATGATGTGACATCCCCTCAGCATGAAGTCACACAGACACATAAGAGAATGAGGCAAGGAGTTAATCCATCTTTATGAGTGGAAATCACTGCAAAGATCTGGCATTAATAGGGTTTAGGTGTTGCACCACTTCTCCACTAGTGAAACACCCTCTGATTTCTCTTCCTGGATTGTTTTCTCCAAGGTTTTCTAATATTTAATGCTAGAGTTGACATTAGAAGCTTTTTATCCTGAGTCTAATTGAATGCTATTTCACTCAAAATGTATTGCCTTAAGAAGTATGATTAAAAATATTGAATAATGCCTGTTACTACTACCTACAGTCCCTTTAGATTTCCTGTTATCATCCTAATATCATGACTTAGGAAAAGCTTTGAAAGAGGTTTAGACAATATTGATTCTGATCTCAATACACTGATATATGTCAAGCACCCACAAAAGTCAAGAAAATTGTAAGAAAAACATGACTTAATGATCATTAGCCATTCTGGTCACTGTTGAGTGAAGATTAAGAAAAAGTCTTAAAAACAAGTAGCTGAAACATTGAGAACTCTCATGAATTCTGAGTAGAGATGTAAAATGGTACAACTACTTTGAAAAACAGTTTGGCAGAGTATTAAACACTCACTGTAAGACCCAGTAACTGCACTCTTAGGTATTTGCCCAAAAGAAGTAAAGAAATATTCATGCAAAGCCTTGTATAATAATGTTCATGGTAGTTTTATCCATAATAGCCCAAAGTGGAAACAACCCACATGGCCATCAGCAGGTGGTGGGATACACCGTGAAATTACTAAACAGCTAAATAGTATTCAAAAGTAAAGAGGAACACCTCATGAGGACACAGGATGACATGAATGAGCCTCAGAAACAACTATGCTGCACAAAGATCACCAGCCAAAAAAGAACATGTGTTATAATCCATTTATGTGAAATTCTTAAAAACAAGTGGTAACTATACTAACAATAAGCGGACCAAGGATTTTCTGTTCTATGAGTTGGAAAGCAAGTTGATTTCTGAAGAGCAGGACAAAATGTTTTGGAATTATAGAAATGTTCTGTGTATTGATTTTGGAGGTGCTTATAAGAATGCATATATTTATAAAAGTTTGTTCAATAGTACATTTAAAATCAGTGTATTTGATTGGAAATTTTTTTTACTGGTTAACAGTAAATAGTAATTACAAATCCAATTAAGTAACATTATCTTCACATCTTTTATTCTTGCAGTGTACTGGAAGCTACGTGAGCCGAAAGTTCTTCTGGTAGATAATCTCAGCTTGACACTAAAGAACTATCTATCTTCTGGCAAGATCTCTCTTTTCTAGGTATTTTTGGAATTTTATTCTATAAAATGTAAATATATTTCACAGATTAAATTGAAACAGTAGGCTTTTAATACACATTTTTTATTTATTTTATCCCCTGATATATATGTTTGGTTTGCAGTTTTGGCATTGGCTTCCTGCTAATTATGTTTGTGCAATGATTTAAGGCAGAACACTTGGTTCTAAGAATTTTCCTGTTCTGTCAACCTTAGGAAGTCAGAGTCACATTGTTCTATGGCCCAAACCAGGCCTTTGAGGCTCACTGTTGGCCACCCCACTGAGGTTCCAGGATTTTCTGCATTGGTCAGCCCCTGGATATTCCAGGGTTCCCTGGCATTTGGTGTGGGGACACTCCTAGGCTGATACTCGGGTACTCTGGGTTTTCAGCATTTGGTATTGTTGGCCGCTCCCTGGATGCTCCAGGGTTTCCAGCATTAACATTCCTCCTAGGATTGTGGATTGGAGCCTCACCCTACACCCTACTGGAACCTTGGTTTGCCTTCTCTTGTTCTCTGCCCTAAGGTTACCATTTTCTGTAATGGTATTTTGTTTTCTTGTTGTCACATTATTTATACCTTTTCTTCTACATTTTACTTAATAAAAATACTGCTTTAAAGCCAGGCACAGTGGCTTATTCCTGTAATCCCAAAAGTTTGGGAGGCTGAGGTTAGCAGATCATTTGAGGTCAGGAGTTCAAGATGAGCCGGGCCAACACGGTGAAACCTGTCTCTACTAAAAATACAAAAAGTGAGCCAGATGTGGTGGTGCCTGCATGTAATTCCAGCTACTTGGAGGCTGAGGCATGAGAATCGCTTGAACCCAGGAGGAGAAGGTTGCAGTGAGCCGAGTTCCCACCACTGTACTCAATCCTGGGTGACAGATTGACACACTGTCTCAAAAAATAATAATAATAAATAAAATAATAAAAATACTGCTTTAGTCATATTTTGTTTACTAACAATTGCTTACAATCCACTTTCATAATGTCTTGCTACCTCTACTTACATCTTCTATACAGGAAGTGGAAATCTGAGACAAGAGTAATGATGGCATTGTCACTTTCCCTCTTGTTGGACTTAGAAAACTTTATGTGTCCAGTAGAAATCCTTGTTAGATGAGGGGACAATGGCGAGCATCACAGAGGACTTGCCACTAGGGTATCTATTTTGGCAATTGGAGCAAATTCAAATTCAACTTAAAGAAAAAGAAACTCATTTTCTATCACAACTCTGCTTAGGTTCAACACAAATTAGAAAACCAACAGACTTGTCTTAAACATGGTTCCATACATTATAATGCTATTTTACAATTAGACTTATTCTGTAAAAAAAGAAAAAAAATGGTCCCTTGTGTACATGCTTTTATGGCCCTTTACTCCCTCCTGTTATTTCCAGACACCAGGAAACCACACGTTGAGGATCTGCTCCAAGCTGCTCTCCCTAGATGGCCTACATGGCCTCCCCAGAGTCTCCTCAGTCGCCCAGGTCTGAGGGAGGTCCCACCAGTTCTCTAATCTATGATTTTAACCTAAGGCCATCAAGCACCCCTTCCCCTTATCCAGCTAGCACCTGCCTAAACTGCTTGCTATGAGACCTTAAACTCGTAAGAATCACTCTTAAACACGGCCTTTAAGTTTTCAACAACAGGGACAGGACCAAAGAGGTGGAGATAAAAAAAAAAAAAAGAAAAAGAAATAGCCAAAAGCACAATTATTAGCAGCTGCTTTAAAATCCTGCCACCTCAGGGCTCCCCATCCCAAGAAAGTGTTATAAGATCAGTGTCTAGGATGCCCACATGAGAGTCTCCAATGTATCAGCCTTTCAGCCAGAATCAGTGTGCCTACTATTAATATAAACAAAAGGGACATTAACAATAAGAATGTCTTAAGTGTCCCTGGTGGGAGAGGAAATGGCTCCCCGTCAATACTAGAACTAACCTTCTTTCACTAGCCCCAAATAGCTGCCTTGCTCTAGCAAAATTGATACAGTTCCGATGATTGGAGGAACATCAGTGTCCTTAGCCTCACGCCAATTTAGATAAAACAACACCGACACATGTAGAGTGGTTTTAAAGAGTGGAGAGTTTAATAGGTAAGAAAGAAGGAAGAAGCTCCCTTACTCAGAGATGGAGGGAGGGTGGCTCCAAGCAGAGACAGAAAACCCAAAGCGTGGCTGAAAACAGCCAGTAACATGAGGAGGCTGGAGGAGGCGGTGTCTGATGTGCATAGGACCCAGGGGATTGTTTTGACCAGGTATGTCATTTGCATAGCTGCAAAAAGCTGGCCCTCCCACCCTAGCCTTTTAATATGCAAAGGCAGGACACAGTGATGTTCTACACTCATGGGGATATATGGGGGTGGCCATGTTGCCAGTCATACGCGGGGACAAGAAGACTGCAGGAATTGCCATGTTTGGGTGGACCCAGTTTCTGACGGTCTGTATTTGCATATCAAAGCTTGCCAGCCTGGCTCTAAGAGCTGGGGCTTTCCTTCTAGAAAAGAAACATTTCTGGAGCTGCTTTAAAAAAAAACAAAAATGTCCCAAGAACCCCCTTTCCTCTTTATCTGCCTAAAATAATTTCTTAATAATTCCTCTAACAAAATTACCAGGAGTCCCAGACCCTTAACCTGATGGACAGCTTTTTTACTGGTGGAAAAGTGGACATTGGAACATCTTTCTGGTGTCTCCATTGCTGAGTGAGCTCTCTAGTGGCTCATGAACTCTGGGGTCTCCCTTTGAGCAACGTGGTGCACCCCCTTGTTTCCTTATTTCATGTTTTGCTATCCCCTTCCCTACCTCTTCCTCTATTGTGGCAAACAAAGTTTAGCCAGGTTGACAGGTCTTGGTTTTGTAAATAACTTGGATTCAGCTGTTTTGTATAAGTCACTTAGTTTGTGAGGTATGTTTTGTGTCTACCGTGCTATCAAATTGACTTATAAATAAAAGACCACTCATAGTCTATACCTGTTAGTTTGAAAAGAATGCTGTCTTTTCTAAAATTTAACATTAAGATTTGTACTAAGGCAAGCCACTAATGTCGGTAGGCTTTAAAATGGTTAAAATGACTTTAACTAGTGAGCTTTTTGTATAGCTAAAATCATAAAAATTGTAGAATGGTTTTCATCTATAGAATGCCAATGAAGCAGCCTCCTTGTCTGGGGTAAATACCAAGGTTCTTGCTCTCACAGCCAAGGAGATCGAGGTCACACTCACACACACACACACACACTCACAGAGTGAGTTTGGAGCAAGAGTTTAATAGCAAAAAGACAAGAATAGCCCTCCATCACAGAGAGGGGTCTCGAGCAGGCTGCCAAGTCATAGTAAAAATGTCAGGGTTGTATGAATAGGCTAGTGAGGAGGAGTGTCTTATCTTCCCAAGGCCTGAAGATTTAGTTGGGACCAGTTGTTCTATCTGTATAGGGCAGAGTTGTCTATTAGCTTTTACTCTTAGCCTATGTTTCTTTGTTTTGCTTATCTGGGAGGGCAAGTTTCTGTGTCTGTTTCCAGACATCTTGCAGCTCTAGGCATTACCCCAGTCTGCTTTTAGCTTCCCTATCTTAGTGTGCCTAGAGGGAAAGGAATATGCTTATTAGGTGCCCTGTTTTACAGGGGCTCATTGTATAAGTGTGAAGCTTGGTGATTACCCAGGAGACTCCCCCTACTTCCCTTCTGTGCCCCAGCTGTCTAATCTGTGTTTTACAGTCTGAACTTTCAGGCTACCTTTTGTTGGAAAAGAAACTATTTCTTTGAGCTGCATGACATTAGAAAGGGGGTTATTTTTGAGCTGCGTTCCATTAGAAGGAAAGTTTTCTGCTGGGGCTCGCTTTACCCTCACTGTCCACCTGAATAATTTCTTTCTGCCTCCTACAACACCAATGTCTAGTGGGCAGCTTATCATTTCTTGCTCCCTAGGTATATGTCAAATGTGTCAAACAAATGCAATATTTACTGGGAAAATAATTTTTGTCTAATTTGGAAGTTATTAAAAGAGAGGTTCAAAATATGAGAAAACCAGTAAATAAAGTGAGATATGAGGAGAGTTATAGGTGGAAGATGTATGTTTTTTCAGGGAAGGATGTAAAGGAAGAGTAACTTTGTGTGAAAAAGGATCTTGTATGATAAATTCTTATCCTAGAGTAAAATGACTAAGTTTCTAGGAAAGGTATCGTATAGGTGAAGTTAGAAAGTGTATGTTAGAAAGCATGTTATAAGGAGTCTGTGTAAGTCAAGGTAAGGTTTGTGAACAGAAATTTATGAAAGAAATTTTGTGTATGATTAAGCCTGCTATAATTGAAAAATTGTGTGTGGTAGACTTTCTAGAAAATGGTCTGCATATTGAAACTGGGTTTCTTTGTTATTAATTTGCTAAATTACATAAAATTTTGTTTTTGAAGCTGGGTGCAGTGGCTTGTTCCTGTAGTCCCAGTACTTTAGGAGGCCAAGGTGGTTTGATCGCTTGAGGTCAGGAGTTCAAGACCAGCCTGGTCCATGGTAAAACCCCGTCTCTACTAAAAATACAAAAATTAGCCAGAAGCAATGGTACATACCTGTAATCCCAGCTACTTGGGAGGCTGAGGCAGGAGAATGACTGGAATCCAGGAGGCAGAGGTTGCGGTCAGTCAAGATCGCGTCACTGCACTCCAGCCTAGGTGACAGAGTGAGACTCCATCTCAAAAAAAAAAAAAAAGACAGAAACTTTTGATTTTGATACAATAGCGAGTTTCTTTTAAAACTTCTGAGATTTGTGTCTTAGAGATTCAACTGTTGTGTTTGTTACTTTGAGCTTGTTCTCCCTTTTAAAGGGCCTGGAATCATTGCTGTCTCCTTTAGCTTCTTCATCAGCTCCTGTGACTTTTTCACCTCCAGTTCTGACTGTTGTTGTGGTTCTGATGCTAAAGTGTTTTGTCTTAGAGGTCTGTGGAAGCAATGTTTTCCCCCACTATAGCATTATTCTATGTACTTAATTTTTCTTAACACATATAACCTTATTTGGGGCTTTATTTTTTTATTTTTATACTGTTGTCAGGGATGTGTGTTCTCTGGAAGCTCTAATTTCTTGCCTCATCCAGCTCTGGTGGCTGCCAGCATTTGTTGGCTTGTTGCTGCATCACCTAATCTCTGCCACTGTGGTCACATTGCTTTCTGCTCTTCTGTCTGTATCAAGTTTTCCTCTTTCTTATAAAAGCAGTAGCATTTCAGGCCCAACCAGGTAATTCAGGATAATCTCCATTTCAAGATGCTTAATTTAATATGGTCTGCCAAAATATTTTTTCCATGTGACATTCACAGGTTCTAGGAATTAAGATGTGGGTATCTTCTGGGAGCTATAGTTCAGCCTACCACAAACTTCGTTGCATTATATATTTAACAACTTTTAGTAAGAAATCATCAAAATCATTTTAAATAATAAAATAAATATCCTCCTCAACCCCTCAGTCTCTCTGATTCCTTATCAATCCTGCTACAATACTGCTTTAAAATATTTTTTTTTTTTTTCTTTGAGATGGAGTCTTGCTCTGTCACCCAGGCTAAAGTGCAGTGAGGGTGATCTCGGCTCCCTGCAACCTCTGCCTCCTGGGTTCAAGTGATTCTCCTGCCTCAGCCTCCCAAGAAACTGGGACTACGGGTGTCTGCCACACATCTGGATAATTTTTTATATTCGTAGTAGAGACAGGGTTTCAGCATGTAAGCCAGAATGGTCTAGATCTCCTGACCTCATGATCTGCCCACTTAAGGGCTAATGAGTGCCTGCCCACCTCCATTCTGTCTGGCCTAGGATATTTAATTGGCTATAAATTTTTTGATTCCAAGCCTTTTGTCCAAAGGAACTACCAAAGAAATCTTAAGAAATCTAATTCAGGCCATGGTGGGAAACAGGGAGTCAGACACACCTCTTTCTACCCCTATTTGAAATGTAGGCCAGATTCAAAAGGCCTTTTAAAATTTTGAAAATAAAATAGTGCCCTTTTCCACAAAAGAAAATAATAGCTTCTTTGTTCAGCCAGAAGACTTACTCTTACTAAAAACTTAAAAAGAAGAAACTGGCTGGGTGCGGTGGCTCACACCTGTAACCTCAACATTTTGGGAGGCTGAGGTGGGTGGATGACTTGAGGCCAGGAGTTCAAAACCACCCTTGCCAACATAGGGAAACCACACCTCTGCTAAAATTACAAAAAATTAGCCTCACATCATGGTACATACCTGTAATCCAAGCTACTCAGGAGGGTGCGGCATGAAAATAGCTTGAAACTGGGAGTCAGAGGTTGCAGTGAGCCCAGCCGGGATTGTGCCACTGCACTCCAGCCTGGGAAACAGAGTGAGACTCTGTCTCAAAAAACAACAACAAAAAGGATCCCCCAAGAATCAATAATAACCAAAATAAGGGGGCCCTTATCAGATATTCTTAATTACTCCAAATACTGCTAGGCTTCAGGAAGTCACTAGTTGGGTACAGCTATCCAGGATTAAACATGTTTCTTACGAGGTCCTGCAGGCACAAAAGGTGGACACCACAACCTCCATTTATAAAACCTAGAAAACTTAAGGCTGTTGTTTTGCAAACACATAGATTAATAATGTGGTTCTGTGGTTGAGCATAGGAGCATTAAATTTTCTCTCTCTTCCAATTATAATTTTCTTGCTTAATCTTCTAGCAAAGTTTATATCTTCTAAATTTCATGTAAAGATGATATGGTCTGTCACAAGGCTTCCAATCCATTCTGTCTTCTCACCCCATAAATGAAAGCATCCTGCCATTGGGCCCCTTCGTTCAGGTATCAAAGATTATTACTCCTCAAATGGCAGGGAAGGTCTGCACCCATAAAGTCAGCAGGAAGCACTTACAGAAAATGGTCTCTGCACTTCTGCAGTCCCCTTAAGTTTAAGGAGGAGTATCTAATTTCTGAGGGCAATGAGATAGGAGGTAGGTGGAACTCAACCCTGGAAGACTGGCTAAAACAAGAAAGAGGCACTGGAAGCACCTGTCCATAAGACACGCCCACCAGTGTCATATCAGTTTACCATTGCCATGGCAACATCTGAAAGTTACTGCTCCACAAGAGCAGTCACAGAGCTGTAACCGCCACCTCAGTAAAGCCGTTTCCTTCCACCACCTGCTTACGCTGCGCTCCTTCCTGAGGGAGACCAAGAACTTGCCCTGCACCACTTTTGTCAAGTTAGTTGACACAAAATTACTCATAATGTCCTCTCTTAAATTTTTACTTTTATAGACTGTGTAATGACTTTCTCCTTTCTATTTATAATATTGTGTTTTGTGTCCTTTTTCTTTCCTCCTTCTTTGTACAGCCTTCATCAAGCAGTCACAGGCTTCAATTCAATTATTTCCTGGTGGTAATATGACTCATGAGAAATGCTGATTCTTCTGGGTATGAGGCCATTCACCCATTTTTTTTGAGACGGAGTCTCACTCTCTCACCAGGCTGGAGTGCAGTGGCATGATCTTGGCTCCCTGCAAGCTCGACCTCCCGGTCTCAAGCGATTCTCCTGCCTCAGTCTCCCAAGTAGCTGGAACTATAGACATGCACCACAACGCCCAGCTAATTTTTGTATTTTTATTACAGACGGGATTTCACCATGTTGGCCAGGATGGTCTTGATCTCTTGACCTCGTCCCACCCACCTAACCTCCCAAAGTGCTGGAATTACAGGGGTGAGCCACCACACTTGGCCCACTCACCATTTTGTTAATTAATACAGTGGAAAATATTGTGACATAAGTCTCTGCTTCACAAACTGATCACTGTCAAACATCATTTACCAACCAATACAGAGTTTTTCTGTTCCTCACTGGTATAATTCACATACGAGTAGAAATCTCAAGTTTAAACTGTGGATTTGCACTTTACCACTTGGTATATTAAAGAAGGTGAATAATATTAATACATCATCAGTAAGGCTGAGCACAGTGCCTCCCACCTGTAATCCCAGCACTTTGGGAGGCCGAGGCAGGCAGATCACCTGAAGTCAGGAGTTTGAGACCAGCCTGGCCAACATAATGAAACCCCATCTCTACTAAAAATACAAAAATTAGCCAGGTGTGGTGGCAACACCTGTAATCCTAGCTACTTGGGAAAAAATAGACTATTCCTAATGAAACTACTTGGAAGACTGAGGCAGGAAAAGTCCTTGAATCAGGGAGACAGAGATTGTGGTGAGCCAAGATCGCACCACTATACTCCAGCTTGGGTGACAGGGCGAGTCTGTCTCAAAAAAAAAAAGAAAATTGTAATGTTGAATTTAAACATTTATTTGACAAGAAGTTCATAGTTCCTTCTCTCTAAAATAATGTAATGATTCAGGAATGAGCCTGGTTTGATGCCTCTCTCCCCAATATGATACAAGTGTGGCATAAATCTATGAAAAATTCCATTTCCCTGTGCCTACAACAACTACCTGGGATTGAAAACTTCTTCTCTTACTGTAGTCCTTTCATCTACACCCAGTTCCACCTAATCTGTGACTCAAAACAATACTTGTCAGAAAAGACCTTGGAAAGAGCAAAAAAGACTTCCGTAGAGGTGTCAGAGATTCCTGCACCACCATCTGTCCATCTCTAGAAGCGGTTATGAGTCTGAGGAAGAGCAGAGCTTGTAAATCTACCTGCTTTCACTCCTACTGTATTTCCTAACAACAACAACCACAACAACAGCCGTAACATCACAGGACAAACCTCTACTACTTCCAAGGCTTTTATCTCAGTAAATCTCTCCCTCTATCTCAGGCAGCTGGAAGATTTGATACTCATACAAATAGTGCTGTAGCTTTCTGTTCATAATTGGAAAAGCAGACAAGACCCAATGTAATACAGGCATTCCTTAAGCCAGTTACCATTCAGTTTTGGATCATCACTGCACACATATACCCAGCATAGGTCTAATATATATGTAAAAATCCATGAAGCAAGAGTTACAATATCTTGTGTTTTCTATTGTATTGTATTTTTCCTCTTATATCGTCTTCTCCTATTTGTCACTAAAAAAAAAAATCTGTTCAAATCAGTCTAAATTAAATATTGGATCATAGGTAGATAAAATATTTTATTTCATAACACATTGACCAAATGAATAAGTTTCTTTGCAAGACACAGTCCACATTTCCAAGATAACAAGCCTGAAAAAATTATACTTGAGTGAGCCCATAAGTAATGATGGTAGCTTGTCCTTATTGTCAGTCCTGGGACAAGAATAACACAAAAGATAACAAGGTAGAATCAAGATTACGTAAGAAAGAAGAACAACAACAGGACATGGCAACCTTTCATGGGGTAACATTTTGATAATGGATGATAAGAAGTAATGCATTAGACAGGGATGGATGGGAATGATTGAAGTTCTGAGTACTTTAGCACAGATTAAGACCAAATCATTAGGATTTTAAGAGTTGTGTACAGTTACTGAAAAAAAAGCCCTAGAATTTAATATGACTGCAGATAAAGCATTCTTGGATTAGATTTAAGACTATTTTCCATGCTAAGTGTAAGTATATTTATGATAATGATGACTGTAGTGCTGAATACTCAATCAATAAAAACAAAATTAATTGCCCCATAATGTCCTGAATACTATCGTAAGTGTTTCATCTTATTTTCTTTAAACTGTCTACAGCACTGTAAGGTAAGTACCACTATTGTCACAGTTACACAGACATGGAAACTGAGACACAAGGAAGTGAAGCTACTTGGTCAATTTCAAGCAATCGGCAAGCCATAGAGCATCTATGTCAGGGCCTGCCAGGACATGGGACCGTAAACAGAAGTTTTTCACTTTTAACTCAAAGAGGGTATGTGTCTGGGTTAATGGAAAGCTTCATGACCCTCAGAAAACATTATTAACAAGCAAATGAAAGGTGTATCTGGAAGATTAAGTTCTAACTGACTCTTCACTTCAGTAGAACCAATAATGCACTTAGGGAGATGACTGGGCATATTGAAGACAGGAAGAGAGAAATGAAAGCACAGCCTTTTATATTGTTCTTAGCAGTCTTGTGCCAAACATCATCTGGCTGAATTTAGGTGACTGAGGAGAAGAAAGACACAGGGATGAAATTCTGTGATCACAAGGGAGAAGTTCTACACTCAGACTGAACCAACAGACTTTTCTGACCTGACAACCAGGGAGGCGCAGGATGCTCAATTCAGAGAGGAAGAAGCAGGTCTCTGCAGCCAGAAGCCCAGCTCCCATCCCAGCTGCTTTGCATGTCCCTCCCAGCTGCCCTACCTTCCAGAGCTCATATCAATGCCTGGGTCAGAGCTCTGGGGAGGAATTGCTCAGTTAGGACTCAGAGGGAACCATGGAAGCCCCAGTGCAGCTTCTCTTCCTCCTGCTACTGTGGCTCCCAGGTGAGGGGAACATGAGGTGGTTTTGCACATCACTGAAAACTCCTACCACCTCTGCTCTGCAAGAAATATAATTAAAATTCAATATAGATCAACAAATTTGCCTTTACTCAAAGACAGTGGTCTTGATCTAGATTATATGAGTGCATTTCTGTTTTCTTTCCAATTTCAGATACCACCGGAGAAATTGTGATGACACAGTCTCCAGCCACCCTGTCTTTGTCTCCAGGGGAAACAACCACCCTCTCCTGCAGGACCAGTCAGAGTGTCGGCAGCAAGTTAGCCTGGTACCAGCAGAAACCTGGGCAGGCTCCCAGACTCCTCATCTATGGGGCATCCAGCAGGGCCACTGGCATCCCAGCCAGGTTCAGTGGCAGTGGGTCTGGGATAGACTTCACTCTCACCATCAGCAGCCTGGAACCTGAAGATTTTGCAGTTTATTACTGTCAGGAGACTAGTAACTTATCTCCCACAGTGATTCAACATGAAACAAAAACCTCAACAAGACCATCAGTGTTTACTAGATTTACCAGCTGCTTCCTTTATAGACAGCTAGTGTGGTTTTAGCATCTCTGTTCTATTTGGACATTTTTGTGGTTCTAAAAAAAAAAAAAACCTTGAACAATTTGCACTCTGATTCTTGGACTCTTTTCAACTGAGGCAGCAGAATCCCAGGTTTCCAGAAATAATGTCTCACTGTATGAATCCTTAAATAGCCTCAGTGGTTCTTCACTTTATCAGTAAAAGTAGGTCAGTGCATACTACACCGCTCCATTTGAATTCTGCAACATTCTAAATAGTAGAAAATTCTATTTGTTTATCCAAATAGTTGACTTGGTAAAAGCGATTCATGTGAAGATACTACCATGGCTGAATAAATCCCATTCTTTTTCTTTCTTCAGGCTGTCAACATTTCAGTGGCAAATAGTTATTATAGAACCATTTGCCATTTAAAAGTGAACTAAATTATTTATTCAATTTTCTCTATGATGCAGTAGACTGTAAAAGGATTGAAGTCTGTAAAAATAAAGTACATATTAGGAAAGGAAGAAATAGACTATTCCTAATGACGTCTGCAAATGACCAAGTAGAAGGAGTGACAGAAGCAGTTGTTTTCTGATCTTAGTTATTTCTTGCCTTCTGCTAACTTTCAAATATGTTTGCTCTTGCTTCTCAAATTCTTGTAACTGTGATGTTAGGGTGTCAATTTTAGCTCTTTCCTGCTTTCTCTTGTGGGCATTTAGTGCTATAAATTTCCCTCTACACACGGCTTTAAATGTGTCCCAGAGATTCTGGTATGTTGTATCTTTGTTGTCATTGGTTTCAAAGAACATCTTTATTTCTGCTTTCATTTTGTTATGTACCCAGTAGTCATCGAGGAGCAGGATTGTTCAGTTTCCATGTAGTTGAGCAGTTTTGATTGAGTTTCTTAGTCCTGAGTTCTACTTTGATTGCACTGTGATCTGAGAGACAGTTTGTTATAATTTCTCTTGTTTTACATTTGCTGAGAAGTGCTTTACTTCCAACTATGTGGTCAATTTTGGAATAATTGTGATGTGGTGCTGAGAAGAATGTATATTCTGTTGATTTGGGGTGGAAAGTTCTGTAGATGTCTATTAGGTCCTCTTGGTGCAGAGTTGAGTTCAATTCTTGGATATCTTTGTTGACTTTCTGTCTCATTTATCTGTCTAATATTGACAATGGGATGTTAAAGTCTTCCATTATTATTGTATGGGAGTCTAAGTCTCTTTGTAAGTCTCTAAGGACTTGCTTTATGAATCTGGGTGCTCCTGTATTGGGTGCATATGTTTTTAGGATAGTTAGCTCTTCCTGAAGAATTGATCCCTTTACCATTATGTAATGGCCTTCTTTGTCTCTTTTAATCTTTGATGGTTTAAAGTCTGTTTTATCAGAGAGTAGGATTGCAACCCCTGCTTTTTTTTGTTCTCCATTTGCTTGGTAGATCTTCCTCCATCCCTTTATTTTGAGTCTATGTGTGTCTCTGCATGTGAGATGGGTCTGCTGAATACAGCAAACTGATGGGTCTTGACTCTTTATCCAATTTGCCAGTCTGTGTCTTTTAATTGGAGCATTTAGTCCATTTACATTTAAAGTTAATATTATTATGTGTGAACTTGATCCTGTCATTATGATATTAGCTGGTTATTTTGCTCGTTAGTTGATACAGTTTCTTCCTAGCATCAATGGACTGTACATTTTGGCATGTTTTTGTAAAGGCTGGCACTGGTTGTTCCTTTCGATGTTTACCGCTTCCTTCAGGATCTCTTGTAGGGTAGGTCTGTTGGTAACAAAATCTCTAAGCATTTGCTTGTCTGTAAAGGATTTTATTTCTCCTTCACTTATGAAACTTATTTTGGCTGGATATTAAATTCTGGGTTGAAAATTATTTTCTTTAAGAATGTTGAATATTGGCCCCCGCTCTCTTCTGGCTTGTAGAGTTTCTGCCGAGAGATCCGCTGTTAGCCTGATGGGCTTCCCTTTGTGGGTAACCCGACCTTTCTCTTAGGCTACCCTTAACACTTTTTCCTTCATTTCAACTTTGGTCAAAGATCAGAGCAGAACTGAAGGAGACAGAGACACAAAAACCCCTCCAAAAAATCAATGAATTCAGGAGCTGGTTTTTTGAAAAGATCAACAATGTTGATAGACCACTAGCAAGACTAATAAAGAAGAAAAGAGAGAAGAATCAAATAGACACAATAAAAAATGATAAAGGGGATATCACCACCGATCCCACAGAAATACAAACTACCATCAGAGAATACTATAAACACCTCTACACAAATAAACTAGAAAACCTAGAAGAAATGGATAATTTCCTGGACATTTACACTATCCCAAGACTAAACCAGGAAGAAGTTGAATCCCTGAATAGACCAATAGCAGGCTCTGAAATTAAGGCAATAATTAGTAACTTGCCTACCAAAAACAGTCCAGGACCAGATGGATTCACAGCCGAATTCTACCAGAGGTACAAGGAGGAGCTGGTACCATTCTTTCTGAAACTATTCCAATCAACAGAAAAGGAGGGAATCCTCCCTAACTCATTTTATGAGGCCAACATCATCCTGATACCAAAGCCTGGCAGAGATACAACAACAAAGGAGAATTTTAGACCAATATCCCTGATGAACATCGATGCAAAAATCCTCAACAAAATACTGGCAAACTGAATCCAGCAGCACATCAAAAAGCTTATCCACCATGATCAAGTGGGCTTCATCCCTGAGATGCAAGGCTGGTTCAACATATGCAAATCAATAAATATAATCCAGCATATAAACAGAACCAAAGACAAAAACCACATGATTATCTCAATAGATGCAGAAAAGGCCTTTGACAAAATTCAACAGCCCTTCATGCTAAAAACACTCAATAATTTGGTATTGATGGAACGTACCTCAAAATAATAAGAGCTATTTATGACAAACCCACAGCTAATATCATACTGAATGGGCAGAAACTGGAAAAATTCCCTTTGAAAACTGGCACAAGACAGGGATGCCCTCTCTCACCACTCCTATTCAACATAGTGTTGGAAGTTCTGGCTAGGGCAATCAGGCAAGAGAAAGAAATCAAGGGTATTCAGTTAGGAAAAGAAGAAGTCGAATTGTCCCTGTTTTCAGATGACATGATTGTATATTTAGAAAACCCCATCGTCTCAGCCCAAAATCTCCTTAAGCTGATAAGCAACTTCAGCAAAGTCTCAGGATACAAAATTAATGTGCAAAAATCACAAGCATTCTTATACACCAGTAACAGACAAGCAGAGAGCCAAATCATGAATGAACTTCCATTCACAATTGCTTCAAAGAGAATAAAATACCTAGGAATCCAACTTACAAGGGATGTCAAGGACCTCTTCAAGGAGAACTACAAACCACTGCTCAGTGAAATAAAAGAGGACACAAACAAATGGAAGAACATACCATGCTCATGGATAGGAAGAATCAATATTGTGAAAATGGCCATACTGCTAAAGGTAATTTATAGATTCAATGCCATTCCCATTAAGCAATCAATTACTTTCTTCACGGAATTGGAGAAAACTACTTTAAAGTTCATATGGAACCAAAAAAGAGCCCACAATGCCAAGACAATCCTAAGCCAAAAGAACAAAGCCGGAGGCATCACGCTACCTGACTTCATACTATACTACAAGGCTACAGTAACCAAAACAGCATGGAACAGATACCAAAACAGAGATATAGACCAATGGAACAGAATGGAGTCCTCAGAAATAATACCACACATCTACAGCCATCTGATCTTTGACAAACCTGAAAAAACAAGAAATGGGGAAAGGATTCCCTATTTAATAAATGGTGCTGGGAAAATTGGCTAGCCATAAGTAGAAAGCTGAAACTGGATCCTTTCCTTACTCCTTATACAAAAATTAATTCAAGATGGATTAGAGACTTAAATGTTACACCTAAAACCATAAAAACCCTAGAAGAAAGCCTAGGTAATGTCATTCAGGACATAGGCATGGGCAAGGACTTCATGTCTAAAACACCAAAAGCAATGGCAGCAAAAGCCAAAATTGACAAATGGGATCTAATTAAACTAAAGAGCTTCTGCACAGCAAAAGAAACTACCATCAGAGTGAAGAGGCAACCTACAGAATGGGAGAACATTTTTGCCATCTACTCATCTGACAAAGGGCTAATATCCAGAATCTACAAAGAATTCAAACAAATATACAAGAAAAAAACAAACAACCCCATCAAAAAGTGGGCAAAGGATATGAACAGACATTTCTCAAAAGAAGACATGCATACAGCCAACAGACACATGAAAAAATGCTTGTCTTCACCAACCATCAGAGAAATGCAAACCAAAACCACAATGAGATACCATCTCACACCAGTTAGAATGGCAATCATTAAAAAGTCAGGAAACAACAGGTGCTGGAGGGGATGTGTAGAAATAGGAACACTTTTACACTGTTGGTGGGATTGTAAACTAGTTCAACCATTATGGAAAACAGTATGGCAATTCCTCAAGGCCCTAGAACTAGAAGTATCATACGACCCAGCCATCCCATTACTGAGTGTATACCCAAAGGATTACAAATCATGCTGCTATAAAGACACATGCACACATATGTTTATTGTGGCACTATTCACAATAGCAAAGACTTGGAATCAACCCAAATGTCCATCTGTGACAGACTGGATTAAGAAAATATGGCACATATACACCATAGAATATTATGCAGCCATAAAAAAGGATGAATTTGCGGCCTTTGTAGGGACATGGATGCAGCTGGAAACCATCATTCTTAGCAAACTATCACAAGAACAGAAAACCAAACACTGCATGTTCTCACTCATAGGTGGGAACTGAGCAATGAGATCACTTGGATTCGAGAAGGGAAACATCACACACTGGGGCCTATCATGGGGAGGGGGGAGGGGGGAGGGGGGAGGGATTGCATTGGGAGTTATACCTGATATAAATGATGAATTGATGGGTGCTGACGAGTTGATGGGTGCAGCACACCAACATGGCACAAGTATACATATGTAACAAACCTGCACGTTATGCACATGTACCCTAGAACTTAAAGTATAATAATAAAAATAAAAAAACTAAGAAGTAAAGGCTTAAAATGTTTAGGTTGTAGTTTCATTCATTGTAGTGTTCTGCTTTATATCCAAGTATAAATAACTGAGAACTCTTTCAAATTATTATTATTTCCATGATGGTTTATTTTCCCCTATCTTTACAGGTAATTTTGGTCCTGCAATGTGCTAGCCAAGGTTACTCTCCAGAGCTGACCATTTGCACAATGTGGCTGACACACCATTGCACTTTGAATGTGAACCTTGACTGGGGGTGATCTATGAGAATCTGCTTCTGCAAAAGAATATATTTGTCATCCCTTTGATCTTTATCCTATCTGAATCCACACACTTCTCTATTGTTGCATGACTAATCCATATCTTGTCTCTATTAATTCACTCTTGCCATAAGTTACTAAGAGCACTTAAGGCATAAATAATAAATACATCCAGTTGTGAAAATTCAAATTAGTTAAAAAGCATGGGTACATTATAGAAAAAATTGTATAACTATCTTAAGTACAAAGAAAATGAAGTCTTTCTATTTTGTAATGAAACAGTATGAAAGCTGTGTCATACAGTTTTCAGCACCAGGGTGGGCCCCTGCCTTTCCTGTAACTGAGCGCATTGTCTTTCTCACACCTGCAGGCATCCAGGGAAGTGACTGGATGGGCTGAGCTGAGCTGCACTGTTGGGCCACCCTGGGGAGATCTTGGTTATATAAGATGCATTTCAGAGGATAACAATAACTGCTAACAGCAATAAATGACAGCAGTTCAGCTTCTTCACTAACCACTGTCTTTGTAGAATTTCTCCCAAACAACCCACAATGAATAGACTTGAATCCCAGAGTTGATCTGGGAACAAATCTAATGGAAGTTGGGGAATCTCCCTGATCCATGTAAACCAAATGTTGTCCAACCTGCACATCAAACCAGCTTCCAGATAGGTTAAAGAAGTCACATGGGAGGCCGAGACGGGCGGATCACGAGGTCAGGAGATCGAGACCATCCTGGCTAACACAGTGAAACCCCGTCTCTACTAAAAAAAATACAAAAAACTAGCCGGGCGAGGTGGCGGGTGCCTGTAGTCCCAGCTACTCGGGAGGCTGAGGCAGGAGAATGGCGTAAACCGGGAGGTGGAGCTTGCAGTGAGCTGAGATCCGGCCACTGCACTCCAGCCTGGGCGACAGAGCGAGACTCCGTCTCAAAAAAAAAAAAAAAAAAGAAGTCACATCAGACCATCCAGTCACAACTGAACCACAGAGTAACTGCAGACACATAAGTGGGCTCAGCAGAGATCAGTACAGTCAGCCCAGAATGGAAGAACCACAGAGGTGATCCTCAGAATTATAAGCAGCTGTACAGTCAGCCCTCTATCCATGGGGCCTGCACCCATGGATTCAACTAATCCTGGATCAAAAATATTTAGAAAACAAATCCACAAAATTCCAAAAAGCAAAACTTGACTTCTCCGTGTGCTGAGTACCACTTGGATGAATCCACACAAGGTAAGTCATATGTAGACATCGTATTATGTATTATAAGCAGGCTAGAGATGATGTGAAGGGTGCAGGAGGAAATGTGTAGGTTCTACACAAATACTGTACATTTTATATAAATGTTTTGAGTCTCCATAAATTGGAATATCTGCAGGTTGTCCTGGAAACTATTTCCCATGGATACTGAGGGAGGACTGTACATGCTCATTTTATGGCATTTTGTTTGGAGCTAGTTTGTTTTCCAAGAAGAGTTAAATAATAAAACCACTTTTTGTGAAAAGGAGGCAATAGAGTTAAGTGACAGAGTAGTCTCATTGATTGCAAATTTGTGATTGCAAAGTCTATTTGCTTGTTTCTTAAAAAGATAAGAATCCTCATACCTGATTATCATGGACTTTGGATGTCTTTCTTATCTCCCTGGCAAATGCAAAATGCATCTGAGACAACAATTTCTTCCCTCTATTTTCTCTCCTTCTTTCTGACTATGAAGAGCAGCACACTGCTGTTCAAACTTCTCCTTACTCAGAATAATTCATGTTTTACATTCAGTGGGTTGTTTTCAATGAGTATAGGTCACAAGTGTTGATTATGTCTTGGAGAGTTTCTTGCTCATTCACTTTTCATTCATTCTTCACTCAATAAAAGTTTCTTGCTCATTAACTTTTCATTCATTCATTCATTCATTCATTCTTCATTCAATAAAGTGTTAATTGAGCAACTATGCTGGACCAGGAATATATCTAGGCTGCACCTCAGAGAAAGTCAGTGTCTGACTCTCATTTACCTGTAACTTTTCTGGTGAAAAAAAAAAGCCATATTTAATTAAACACAAATCAACAAAAACATTCTAGAAAATGTTAAGGGTCATAAAGGAAAAAAGTGGCAAGGGGAGAGGAAGTGGTTAATGAGGAAATATAGTCAGTTAGTTGGGGAGGCAGAGGCTACTTTTTCTGAGGAGGTAACTGACCTGGATGAGGAGAACAACTGACCTGAAGAGAAGTTTCTGAAGGGCTTCGAGGTTCACGACGATCACAGCTCTTAGAAGGAACACAGTACGAACACGTGAAGGACAGAGAAAGGCACTATGAGGAGAGTGACTTAACCAACGGAAAAAAGAGAAAGTCTGTGAGGAGGCAGGTCAGAGCCATTTTCTCTCAGTGTCTTAAAGATCACCACATATGACTAGTGTGAAATTAAGAAGGCCTTCATTTTTTATTTGGGGAGCAAATGCTTTCTAAGTATAGGAGGACATTCTGGGAATATTTTTTAAGCAATGTACCCCCATGGTCATATTTATTTTTTAGCAGAGTAATGAATCTAGTTGGACTGTGAGAAGCAGAAGAGATACTTACCTGGGCAAAGTGAATCCTGGCATAAGCTAGTCTTGGGGCAGTGAAGAGTATTGGAGACATAAGCAGATGACACCATATTTTTAAATCAATGTCAATTACACTCCTTGGTGTGAGAAGAGTCATATTAGGAGTGGCCTGGCAGCTTTGGCCTTAATCTATTAGATAGGTTCTGACTTACTGATGTTAAATGTATTAGCAGTCAAGAAAATTGAGATAAAATGAAAGTAGTTTGTTATTTTTGCTCAATTTTAGATTGAGATGACAGTGAACATGCAGATTAAGTGGCCAGGTTTGCAAGTGAGTGGAGTTTGAGCTCAGAGGAAAGAAAATAAACACAGGTATTCAGCAGTGCTTACAGGGTAATTTATGGTATTAAAACCACATGTATGCATATGCATCTGCACATATTTATGCATGTGTATGCACGTAGATAAACATATGCATATGAGCATTTTTCAAAAAATAAAAGGCATGAAATCAGTAACCTCAGCTTCCACCTTATGAAGCTATGTAAAGAGGAGCAATTTAAATCTGAAGTAGAACATGAGCAAAATAAATAATAAATATTAGAGTAGAAATCAATAAAACTGCAAACAGAAAAAGTGACACTGAACACCAGGCAAACCAAAGCCTGGTTCCTTGGAAAGAACAATCTTGTATAGTTCCCATGTATTTGAAAATTTGGGGGTTACATTTTCAATATGGATTTCTAGTTTGATCCCTCTGTGGTCAGAGAACATATTCACTATTTTAATTATTGCAGATGTGTTGAGAGGTTACATGGGCAGAATATGTCCCATCTTGGTATATGTCCTGTGGTCACTTGGAAGAAAAAAATGTGAACTTCTATTGTTATGGGTTGGAGTGTTCTATCAATGTCAGTTAGATCCCGTGGTTGATGACATGGTTGAGTGCTTCTCTCTCTTTGCTGATTTTCTGTTGAGTTGTCCTATCGAACATTAACAAGGGGTTTTTAAGTCTTCACGTGTAATAGTTTTATTAGCTTCTACCACATGCACTATATTGCTCTGTTGCTTAGTGTCTACGCACTTAGAACTGCTCTTCTTTCCAAAATGACTTTCTTCATTATGTAATGTACCTTTCTGTCCCTGGTAACATTCTTTTGCTCTGTGGTCTACTTTATCTGATATTAGTATTTGCTAGTGATTCTTTTGAGTAATGTTTGCATAGTATACTATTTTCCTTCCTATTATATTCAATCTACTTATACTGTATATTTGATGGGAGTGTCTTATAGACAACATTCAGTTGGGACATTTCTTTTTGACTAATCAATTGTTGTCTTTTTTAAAATTTCATAATTTACATATCTAATATATGATATTGATATATTAAAATTTAAGTCTGCACTCTACTTTTTTGTTGTATCTTTTTTTGCTTCTCTGTTTCCTTTTTGCAGTCTTTCTTTGGGTTACTTGAACATTTTTACAATTTCATTTTAATTTTGTCTAATTTTGGGGTATCTCTTTTTATAGTGATTTTTAAATTGGTTGTCGTGGTATTTCCTTTATATGCATAGCTTCTCACAGTGTTGGTGTCGATATATTACCATTTAAAATAAATATAGGATTTTACCTTTTTTATGTCACTTTTCCTCCCCCGTTGTAAATAGATTGTTTTTTAAAAGTAATTTCTCTGCATATATTAGGAATAAAGCAGTGTTACAACTTTGATACAACTATCACACATGATAGCAATGCATTATGTCCATCTGTCTTCTCATTTTTGTAGCCTTTTGTCCAGAATGGTATTTAATATCCCCTCTTTATCTTTAGTTTTACCTTCCTAGGGCTCATTTTGGCTATGTTTAAAGTGGATCCACTAGCAGGAATTACTCTTAGTTTTTCTACAACTGAGGACTTCTCAATTTGTCCTTCATTTCTAAATAATACTTTTACTGGATATAGAATTTTAGGGTAGCAGATCTTTTCTTTAAATACTAGAAAATATGACATAATTGACACCAGATAAGAAGGTGGAAATATTTCCAAGAACAGAGGACAACCATGTTCTCAGTGAGGTGAAAGACATCTCTTCCCCTTGCGTTAGTTTCCAATGCTGCTGTTTAAATCACCACAGTCTTGTTGGCTTCACACAACATAAATGTATTACCCTGTAGTTCTGGAGGTCAGAAGTCTCACAGAGCTAATGTTAAGGTGTCATTAGGGCTGTAATCTGTCACACGCATCTGTGTGAAGAGACCACCAAACAGGCTTTGTGTGAGCAGTATACCTCTTTAATCACCTGGGTGCAGGTGGACTGAGTGAAAAAAAGGAGTCAGCAAAGGGGGATAGGGGTGAGGCAGTTTTATAGGATATGGGTAGTTAGTGGAAAACTACAGTTACAAGTCATTGTTCTCTTGTGGGCAGGTTCAGGGGTCACAAAATGCTCGGTGGGGGAGCTCCTGAGATTCATTGTACAGGAGAAGGAATGTCGCAAGGTTAATTGATCAGTTAGGGTGGGGCAGGAACAAATCACAATGGTGGACTCTCATCAGTTAAGGCAGGAATTGATTATTTTCACTTCTTTTGTGGTTCTTCAGTTGCTTCAGGTCATCTGGATGTATGAATGCAGTCACAGGGGATATGATGGCTTAGCTTGGCTCAGAGGCCTGACATTCCTGTCTTCTTATGTTAACATGAAAAACAAAACAAAATAGTGGTGAAGTGTTGGGGCAGCAAACATTTTTGGGTTGGTATGGAGAGATAATGGGTGTTGTTTCTCAGGGCTGCTTAGATCGGGATTAGGGGCAGCGTGGGAACTAGAGTGGGAGATATTAAACTGAAGAAAGATTTGGGGTAATGGGTGATATTGTGGGGTTGTTAGAAGGAGCATTTGTCATATAGAATGACTGGTGATGGCCTGGATGTGGTTTTGTATGAATTGAGAAATTCATACAATTGTGAAAGTGTTTGAGTGTGCCCTGCCAGCAAAGATCATCCATCTATCCACTCTAAGAGGGAGCCAAGAGTGGCGGTTTGGTGATAGGACCAGGAGATATCAGCTGTGATGGTTTGGAGAAACAGTTAAACTAGCAGTATAAATGAGAGCAGGGCATTTATGAGTAGTTGATAATGGTGAATAGGAGTGTGACTAGACAGAAGATAATAGGGATGACAAGTTTTTGGGGCACAGTTCAAGTAATGGGGATGACTGTGTAAAGCCCTGTTGCAAAAAGTAGGGAGCAGACAGTTAAGTGTGAAAGGTGTAAGGAGGATATTAATGCTTGAAGGTTATGAGAACTGTAGAGGGTAAGTGGAGCATAGCTTGTGATTTTGAGGGCTTCCAGAAGTATTATAGCAGCAGCTGCCGCCACACACAAATATGAGAGCCACGCCAGAATTGTGAAGTCAAGTTGTTTTGATAGAAAGACAACAGGCTGTGGGCCTGGCTCCTGTGTGAGGGCTCCAGGACCACAGCCTTGTATTTCAGCTGTGTGTAAGGAAAAAGGAAGGGACGAGTCGGGGAGTGCTAGTGTGGAAGCGGTCTCCAGGGACTTTTTGAGAGAGCAAAAAGAAGAATGAGGGAAAGACTTAGGGTCTATGGGATCAATTAAGTTACCTTTTGTGAGCTTGTAAAGTGGTTTGGTTAGGATAGCAAAGCCTGGTATCCAGAGTCGAAAATATCCAACAACGCCTAAGAAGGAAAGGAGTTGTTGTTTGGTGGTGGGGATTGGGGTCTGGGAGATTAACTGAACACAGTCTGCAGGAAGGGTGTGTGTACGTTGATGGGGGATTATACCGAGATAGGTAACACTAGGGGAAGAAATTTGTGCCTTGGAGGGGGATACTCGGTACCCCTTTGAACGGAGATGTTGAAGAAGCAGGATAGTGTCCCGCTGGGAAGAACAAGATCGTCAAAATGTTAAATAAGGTGAGAGACAGACAGGTTAAAAGAAAGCAGATCATGAGAAAGGGCCTCACCAAAGTAGTGTGGGCTGTCCCTGGAGCCTTGGGGCAGAACAGTCCAGGTGAGTTGTTGGGATTGGTGGGTGTTAGGGTCAGTCCAAGTAAAGGCAAAAAGAGGCTAGGAGGAGGGATGCAAGGGGATAGTAAAGAAGGTGTCTTTGAGGTCAATAACAGAATAGTGAGTTGTGGAAGTGGGTATTGAAGATAGGAGGGTGTACATGTTTGGCACTATAGGGTGGATGGGAAAGAAGATTTGATTAATAAGGCAAATATCCTGAACCAACCTGTAAGATTTGTCTGGTTCCTGGATGGGTAGGATAGGGGAGTTGTAAGGAGAATTTGTAGGCTTTAAGAGGCCATGTTGTAACAGGTGGGTGATAAGAGGCCCTAGCGGTAACAGTGATTAGGTTTTAATGGGATGGTAAGGGATGCATGATAGGTCGCCAAGGAGGGAGTGGAGGTATCCCATACTTGTGGATTAAGGCAGGGAGACACAAGGGGAGGATGTGAAGAAAGCTTTGAAGTGAGGAAAAGGGTGGCAATGAGGTGTGCCTATAGCCCAGGAATAGTAAGGGAAGTAGATAGTTTTGTTAAAACATCTTGACCTAATAAGGAAACTGGGCAGGTGAGGATAACTAAAATGGAGTGCATAAAAGAATATGATCCAAATTCACAGCAGAGTTGGGGAGTTTTAAGAGGTTTAGAAGCCTGGTCATCAATGCCCACAACAGTTATGGGGGCTAGGGAAAGAGGTCCTTGAAAAGAAGGTAATGAGGAGTGGGTATTCTCCACATTGATTAAGAAGGGGACTTACCCTCCACCACAAGAGTTACTCAAAGTGTCTGTGATGGCCCAGGAGGCTTCTGAGGTGATTGGGCAGTGTCAGTCTTCAGGGACTAAGCTGAGAAGATCTGGGAAGGAGTCAGTCAGAGAGTCTTGGGCCAGACTTCCAGGGGTTCTGGGAGTGGCTGCTGAGTGAGTTGGACAGTCCAGTTTCCAGTGGGGTCCTGCACAGATGGGACATGGCTTAGGAGGAATCCAAGACTGTGGGCATTCCTTGGCCCATTGGCCAGATTTCCATCACTTGAAGTAAGATCCGGAGGGAGGAGGTCTTGGAGGAATGCCAGGATGCTGCCGTTTGGCATTTTGAAGTTCTTGTGTGCTGGAGACGTGGGTGGGATTTCTTTCACAGTGGAGGCAAGTAATTGCAATTCACAAATACATTGCTGCTTGGCTGCCTCTTCTCTATTATTGTACACCTTGAAGGCATGGTTAATTAAGCCCCGTTGTGGCATTTGAGGGCCAGAATCTAATTTTTGGAGATTTTTCTAATGTCGGGAGCAGATTGGGTAATAAAATGCATGTTGAGAATAAGACAGCCTTCTGGCCCCTCTGGGTCTAGGGCAGTAAAGTGTCTGATGGTTGTTGCTATATGGGCCATGAACTGGGCTGGGTTTCTATATTTGATTAAGAAGA